>NC_072489.1:59818264-60058264 GCF_027574615.1 Eptesicus fuscus | reverse complement strand
CTGTGGGAATGACGCCGCCCTCACTGCCGGCGGCCCGGCGGCGGCTGCACCCTGCGGGGTCCGTCCAGGGAACGGGGCGGGGGCTGTGGTCCCGGGGACGGTAACCCCGATGCCTTCTCTCTGCGCTCCCACGGTGATCCCTCTCCCGGGTGGCAGAGCTGTGGCCTCATGCCGTCCCACACGCACACACCCAGGCCCCACGGCCTTGCACACGTGTGCACGCACCCTCCCGCACACTCACGTGCACGCGTAGACCTGTGGCCGCCTAAGGGGGGAGTGGGTGCCGGGCCGTGGCCTCTGGACTTGCAGCCTGCGGAGCCCAGGGCGGGTCAGTGGTCTCGGGCCGAACCTGGAGAGGCTCCCGGCTGGAGCACCAGGCGGGACAGTCACAGGAGCCAGTCCCGCCCCTCGGCCTGACGCAGGGGCGGGTCCTGGGGAGGAGAGGCTGGTGAAGACGCGAGGGCTGAGCAGGGGTCAGCGTCAGCCTCAGACCCGCCGCTCTGGACGAGGGTCCCCGGGCCCCAGCTCCCGCTCCTCCTCCACACCCGCTCTGTCCACTCCCTGCCCGCATCCCTGCCCTGGGCTTCCTGCCTCTTTCCAGACCTTTAGGGGCAGCTGCCCGGTCCCTTCCCTCACCCTGCTCTCTGCTGGGGCCACTAGAGGGCGCCCCGCTGCCAGGTCCCCGACAGGCCAGCCTGGTCGGAGCCACACGGGGCAGGACTCACAGGCCCGCACCCTCCCTCTGTCCCAGGGACTGGCCCTAAGAGCCGGCCCCGGAGCTGGTGGCCCGGCCTCCCCAGGCTGGCCCCTCCCTGCCACCTTTCGCGGGTGCGGTCGGTGAGGCGTGGGGAACACCAGGGCCGGGCCTCGGGTCTCCCGCAGGTGCCGTGGGCGTCGCTCTGCTGGACCTAAAGCCTGTGGACAGCGGAGTCAGCCTCTCCTGAGCCGCTTCCTGCTCCAGCCGGTGCCCCTCGGAGGAGCCTGCCCACCGCGTGCCCTTGGCGTGGGGGCACCCCACTCCCTCTGCTCGGAGACGCCGTCTCCTCTGGGCAGGCAGCCCTCGGCCTCTCCGGCCCCTCCCGCCTCGGCCCGGGCTCCGCTGGGCCGTCTTCTCAGCCTTCCTCAGCGACCCTCTCCCGCCCCGTCCGTCCTGCAGCCACCCGGGGGTTCCCAGCATCCCTCGCCGCCCCCACCCCCGCTGGTCCCACAGCCCCACCCGGAAAGTGGGTTAATATCCACCACCTCCCGCTGGAGACCAGGAGAGAAGCGGGTCTGCCTGGAGGCGGGAGTCAGCGGAGGGCGATGACGGGCTCAGGGCTCCTCACAGGGCAGCGCGGACGGACGGACGGACGGACGGACGGACGCAGCCTTAGCCCTGCAGGCGCTGCTCGCCTCCGGCCTCCAGCCTCCCTCCTTTCCACACCAGGCCTGGCAGACAGGGCGGGACGCGTGGCCTCGTCCTCTGAACCGCGGAGATCGTGTGCCCCCCACCCTGTGCCCTCCCCACCCGCGGGTGCCCAGAGCCTGCAGGGGGCCGGCCCCGGAGCAGGAGTTGGCGGGGGCTGATTAATATGCTATACGCTCGGGTTTAATTGGAGCGTAATTGCAATCCATATGCCCGTTAAGGTAATTACACTTATAAACCTAATCTAACCCACAGCTCAGCGGGCGCGGCGCTCATTAAGGCTCCGTAATTAACATTCACAGGAACCTCGCAATTATGGAGTATCCTCTACGCTGGCCTTCGGGCTGGGAATGAGGCCGCCCGCCTCCCGGGGCCTCTGACGCTGCACCTCGGGCTCCAGGCACGAGAGCCCCCTCCCTCCCCGGTGGGGTCGGTGCCCGTCACTCGGCTGCCCCGCTCGGCGGGGCTCTGGCTCCGCAGACTCAGCCTGACAGCCAGGTGTTGACAGTGACAAATGCATGTGGAACGAGAGGCAAAGCCAAACTCGGGGCACGGGCGCTTCTGGGGCTCCCCGCCCCTCCTGCACCTGCGGGGCCGCCCCGTGCCCTCCTCCCTGCCCTGGGCTGGGCCCGGGGAGCTGTGCCCACACGGTGCCCGGGTCCGCGGGAGGGCAGCCTGGGCCTGGGCCGGGCACTCACCACGCTGCCCGGCTCCCACCGCCGGCGAACACGGAACCGCGCGGCTCGGGACCCCGTTACTGAGGCGGAGCCCTGGGTCCCCGATGTTCTGTGTTTCCTCCCGTGTGGGCCGCGAGCAGCTGTCTCCCCGACGGAAACAGCCGTTCTCGGCTCCAGCGGAGCCGCTCCTGCCCAGAGCTCTCGGGAGGGTGTTGGGGGAAGAGCTCCCGGGAGGGTGTTGGGGGAAGAGCTCCCGGGAGGGTGTTGGGGGAAACCTCAAGGCGCTCATTTTCCTCTCCACCTTCCCGGGGCCTGGACGCTGGGAGTTAGAAATAAAGACGCAGCCGTGGCCAGGCAGGCCCTGCCCTCCCCCAGCCCCCCTCCCTCCGTGGTTCCCCGTAGACCCAATTGGGGGTGGGGCCGGCAGTGGGGCAGGGCTGTGGACAGTGGGCCGGCTGGCCCCGCCCCCCCAATGGGGAGCGGGGGTGGGGTGGGGGGAGGTTGATGGAGGTCAGCTGCCAGGGGAGGAGCCGTGGGTAGTTGGCCGGCTGGCCCTGCCCCTGATTGGAGTGGGGGGGCGATCTGGGGTGGGGCCATATGTGGGGAGGGGCTGCAGGAGATTGGCCAGCTGGCCCTGCCCCCTGTTGGGGTAGGGGGGTGATCAGGGGTGGGGCTGGCCAAGGGGAGGGGCTGTGGGCTGATGGGGTGGTGGGGGCCCATTGGGGCGGGGCCAGTTGGGAGGAGGGGCCACAGGAGGTTGGCCGGCTGCCCCTCTCACCCTCTGCCCCCAGATCAGGCCGGTTTCCTGGCCACAGTGGGTGTAATAGCGACCTTTTTATACATATAGACACAGTCACAGGAGAAACGGGGGGTAATGAGCAGCCTGGAAGGAGCAGCTGGAGACCCCCCTGTGTGACCACAGCAACATCGAATAGCATTTGGGCGTGTTTCCCCCAGACCCCCCGCCCCCCGCTTTTTAAGGTGCTGTGCAAACACGACTGGGGTTGTGTGTGATTCCGTTTTACGGCACGTGCTTGTCCGCATTGGAACAGACTGTGTGTGTCCTATCTGGGCCGAGGCTGGGGCGGGGGCGGGGGGGGAGGTCCTAAAACATCCCTCTCGGGGCTTTGCACGGGGAGCGCCTGAAAGGAAGACCGAAGCCCCCAAGCCGGAGCGAGGACCTGGCCTGGGGGCCTGGGGTGTGCGCTCGGCGGCCCATCGAGCCCGAAGCCGGGCGGTCCCAGCGCCTGCGGCCTGGCTGCAGGGGACACTTTGCCATTATTTTTAGAGAGAGTGGAAAGAGAGAGAGAGAGAGAGGGAGAGAGAGAGGAGCATCAATGTGAGAGCCTGCAGCTCAGGTACATGCCCTTGACCAGAATCGAACCCGGATCCTTCCGTCTGCAGGCTGATGCTCTACCCACTGAGCCACACCAGCTCAGGCCGGGCTCGAGCTCTCCTCCCGCCACTTTTATTCAGCCCGGACGGCCCCTCGGGGGCTTTCGCGCAGTCAGACGTGGGGGGACTTGTGGTGCGCGCGGGTCTCCGGGCTGCGGCGTGGGGGTCCCGGGGAGGGCTCACTGCGCCCACGCGGCCACGCCGCTGTGACGGTCGAGGTTGGTCCCGGGTTCTCGTGTGAATGTAAACACGTCCCTTTTACGTGACTGGACTCACCCGTGGCTGCAGAGCCGAACAATCGTGTTTCTCTCCCTTAATACACCCCGCGTGTCCGTGCCTCCTCCCCGCCCCCAGGCCACGGCGTGGAACACACTTTGCACCGTTGTGCACTTAAGGATTCCCAGACTGGAGACAGTGTTTCCACTTTCCCGCTATTTCAAACAGTGTCCGGGTGAGAATCCCCATACAGACATCGCTGTTTGTAAAAAAAGTCTTTTTATTGTGGAGGAATTTCATAACCACGGAACAGCACCGGGGGCAGTGTTCCCACCCGCGCCACCCGCTTCCTCTCCGGTGACACCTTACGTTTCCGCGGTTCCCTGGTGGCAGCTAAGGCACACGTCGGCTCACACATCGCCAACCCCAGGCTGTGTTTGGGTTTCATCACAAACATGTTTTTGTGTGTGTGCTTGAGGGTTTCTTTAAAATAAGTTCCCCAGAGTGCAACTGCGGGCCAGAGGGAGGAAATGGACGGTGCACCCTGCTCCCCACCCCCGTAAGTCACCGGGAAGCCTCAGAGACAACCGACGTGAGAAGGAATTGAAAATATCCTTGTCGCCCTGGCTGGTGTGGCTCAGTGGATGGAGCGTCCGCCTGCAGACTGAAGGGTCCCAGGTTCCATTCCAGTCAAGGGCACGTACCCAGTTTGTGGGCTCAATCTCCAGTGGGGGGCATGCCTCCTGCACGCCCCACACTGGGGATGGAGCCCGCAACCTGGGCCTGTGCCCTGACAGGGAATTGAACCCTGACCTCCTGGTTCATAGGTCAATGCTCAACCACTGAGCCACGCCCCTGATCTGCAGCCCCCCTGATCCACAGCCCCCCATCTGCAGCCCCTGCCCCGATCTGCAGGCCCCTGATCTGCAGCCCCCCCCACTCCGGTCCACAGCCCCCCTGGGTCCACAGCCCCCCCATCTGCAGCCCCCTCTGATCTGCAGCCCCCCCCCCCCCCCATCCGCAGCCCCCTGTGCAGCGACTCCGGCTCGGCGTGAATGCGTCTTTATCCCAGGCCGGACGGGGTGCTGGCCGCTCGGGCTGCGGTGCTGGGAGCCGGCCGCTGCCAACGCCAGTTGTTTGACCGAACGTTTCCAGGCCAAGTCCTTTCAGGAAAGCTCTCTCCGCCCGGCGTCCTGGCTTTGCACCGTCATTCTTTCCAAATACCTGTGTACACAGCTCATGCCTCCAATCACACGGCGTTCTCTCCCTCTCCCCCTTCCCGCCCTCCCCCCGCCCCTCAATGCAGAGGAAATGGGGGTGGGTGAGGGAGGTGAGCGTTTCGGGGCTGGGGCTGCAGAGCGAGCCATGGCCGAGGCCTGGGCAGGGAAGTGCCACTGGCTGCCACGGAGTCGTGGTGCCACGGGCGCCCGCCCACGGGGAATGCTGGGACGTCACCACGGGTGTCCCTGTTGGCGTCCCTCATTATGCCTGTGAGCTTTTTAAAAAATATATACTTTTATTGATTTCAGAGATGAAAGAGGGGGGAAGAGAAAGAGAAACATCCATGATGAGAGAATCACGGATCAGCTGCCTCCTGCACGCCCCACACTGTATGGAGCCCGCACCCGGGCCTGGGCCCTGACCGGGAATTGAACCCTGACCTCCTGGTTCCTAGGTCGACGCTCCATCGCTGAGCCCCGCGGCCGGGCCTCCTGTGAGGTCTCACAGGCCGGGCTTGGTTAATAGTCGTCTCTGTATGTACGTGCCCCCTTCCCCACGGGGGACGGGGCCCACGCTGGCCTTGGCCTTGCGCTCCGCGGAGCGAGGGCTGGAAGGACAGTCGGGGTCTTCCTCGTGCTCAGGATGCGCCATCGGAGCCGAGAGGACTCTCCTGGCCCAGGTGTGACGAGGGCATTGGCACCCCCCCCCCCGCTCCCTGTGGGGACCGGGACGTGGCAGCCCCAGGCCAGACGCTGCAGGAGGGCAGGGGGTTGTCCCGCCCGCCCGCCCGGGGCTCCCCACATCCAAACGGGGCCTGTCCCATGGGAGGCACCAGTGACGCTCGGCTGAGGGCAGGGGGCCTCCCTGCAGGAGACGGGATGGGTCCAAGGCCCAGCAACCTGCTCAGGGACAGAGGGGGTGCGGGGGGGGGGGGGGGGAGCCCCTGCCCAGCCTGCTTCCTAGACCCAAACCAGAGGCGGGTCACACAGGTGCTCACGGGGGACGGGCCGGCAGCGCCGTGTCCGCTGTCGGAGGCCCACGCGGCCCTCTCTCCGCAGGAAGCAGGATCCGGTCCCAGCTCCCACCGTGCGGTCGGCGACCTGCCTGCCTCCTCTGGGGGCCTGCCCAGCTCCAGGGCCTCTGTGGGAGCCGCAGCCTCTGCAACGTGGACAGCGCCCCCTGCGGCTCAGGGAGGAAACATACCTGAGGGCAGACCCCCCCCCAGTGCGGCCGCGGGGGCTGCCCCGGGCGGGGCCCCAGGCCTGTGTGTTGGGGCGGTTGAGGGCTCCCCAGAACGAGGGGGGGGCCGGCCTGGGAGACCAGAGCCGATGGAGTGATGTCCGGAGCAGCCCGGCTTCCGAGTGGAGAGGAAGGTTCCTCTCGCCCGTCCCAGGCGCCGCCGCAGCGGGGCTCCGAGCACGAGCGGCCGGTGTGGGCCTGCGCCCGGCGGCCTCCCCGAGCCCTGATCGGTACCAGGCGCCGGCCCGACGGTGATGAGTGAGGTGCGTCCGTCACCCTTCGCGGTGGGAGGTGCTAAGCCGAGCCGGGGAGGGGCCGGACCTGCCGCTTCCTCCAGGCCTCGTTTCTGTGCCTCGGTTTCCCCCTCTGGACGCCCTCTGGTCTCTGCTCGGCCTCCGCCTCGGGCCACGGGTAGCAGCTGTGCGAGCGGAGCGGGCAGCCTCTTCCCCGCTGGGCTGCCCGGGCCAGGGCCTGTGCCTTCCCGTCCTGAGCTCCGGTCGTTATCTATCGGGGGGACACGGGTGCCACCCCCAGGACAGCTGAGGAGGTGCCGCACGGTGCCCGGCCAGAGCGCCCCTGCCGTCCCCCAGGCCCCTGGCCCAGCCCCAGGGCCGCGCAGGGCGGCGAGGAGCCGGGCCTTCCGAGGGGCTGCTCAGCGATGGAGGGACCCCCGCCCCACGCTCCCTCTCCCGGGCTCCGCACGAGAACCCAGAGTCGGGCGTGCCAGACCCGGCCTCCGCGGCCTGGCCTCCAGAGCGGGGGGGGGGGGGGTGGGGGGGGGGGGTGGCGTTTCCAGGGGAAGCGGAGGGGCGCCGCCCTGGGCCTGGGGCCACGGGGACTCGGCCGTTGCAGGCTGCGAGGGGCCGGGCCGCTGGTTCCCACCTGACCACACGCCAGGTGGCACCACGTTCTCATCACCGTGTTCGGAGCAGCTGCAGGCACCTGTGCAGGCGGGGGGGGGGGGGGGGGGAGAGGGGCTGCCCGGGCCGCCCTGTGCCAGAGCCCAGCTCCCAGGGGCCCCCCACGCCGCCCCCCGGGCTCGGCTCCCAGGGGGTCTGGCCGTGTAGCAGGTGCTCCCAGCTGCTTGTGAGGCAGACACTGGCGCCGGGCCCTGGGTGGGCCACTCACCCCCGGGGCCTCCCTCCCTCAGCAGCAGGGACTGCGGCAGCCCTGCCCGTGGGGGCCCGCACCAGGTCCCCAGGGAGAGGGCTCAGGGACTGTCACTGCTGTGAGAGATGATGTGACAGCGTCCCGGGGCCTGGAGGCCTGGCCCTCTCTGGGAGGAGTCCCTTTAGAGCGCCCGGGGCGTCCATCCCGGGCCAGCACCCGGCATCTCTGTGGGCGACACGGGCCTGGTGGGCTGGGCCCCGAGGGGAGCCCCGCGGAGAAGGTCCTTGTCTTCTCCTCCGGCCAGAGTGGCCCTCGAGGGTGCCCTCCCCCCTCCCCCGCACCTGCCGCCCATCCCCCCTCCTAGGCCACCCTGTGCGGGCTGTACTGTCTCACCGACCCCCCACCGCAGCCCCGGGAGGCTCTGCACCCCCTTGCAGGTGAGGGAATCGGGGCTCGGCGTGGCAGTGTCCCAAGTCACACGCGGTGAGGCCCCCTCCGCCAGGCCCAGCGGACCGCATGGCAGGAAGGCCGCGCACGCCCAACGGGGCGCCCCCCCCCCCCACGCTGGGAGCAGGAGGCCACCACAGACGCCCCGACCTCAGAAGCTCCCCGCCCGGAGGGGGCGGCACAGTTAAGCAGACAGTGCGGTGGAGTGACGGGGCTCCATGGGGTCCACAGGTGCCCGGAGCAGAGCGGGCACCGCCCCGAGGGGAGGCGCCGGCTCCTGGGAATGAGGGAGGGCCGGCAGTGCTCGGGGCGGGGCAGCCCATCCGATGCCGCAGGGGCAGCAGGAACCCATGGGTGCCGGGACTAGGGAGACAACGGGGAACGGGGGAGTGGGGCCACCTCGAGGCCGCCAGCCCATTCGGGGGGCAGCCGCCTGTGCCGCTCCCGTTTGCCTGGGGCGTGCCGGCACCGCCTCAGAGCGAGGCCCCGCTTCTGTTTCTGAAAGTCACTCTGTGGGCCCCGCACCCGCCGGGCCTCCGGTTGGTGTCTGGCCGCACCGGCCTGTGAATTGGGCAGCGGCTGGGGCAGGGCTGGGCCCTCAGGAACCTCCCTGTCAGTGTGAGGGCGGCTCCCGAGACCGCCGCACACCGGGGGGCAGCGCGTGGCACACCCACACATTTTCGGCCGCCGCCTCTGCCCTCTCACCGCCCCAGGTGCCCGCGGGGAGTGGGCAGCGAGAACCGCGCAGGAAACAGCTGGCGCTGTGGCCGGTTCTGGCTGACAAGGCGCCACCGGCTGGAACCCGCGGTAAACAGGCCGGTTCCTCCCTCCGGCAGAGCGGCCGGGCGGGGCAGGGCCCACGGGAGTCCCTCCTCGGCCGGGCCTGGCCCCCTGCCCGGGCCTGGGCCTGGGTGGCGTGGCCCCTGCTCGGGCCTGGCCTGGGCGCCGGCCACCGGGAGGCCCAGACCAGGAGGCCGGTGTCCCCGGCGCGGGGCGGCCGCGGGGCTCTCCGCACCTCGTGGGGTCCCTGTGGTCGGTGCCTCCCTCTCATTTCCTCGTGGGTTTTCCACCAACAGCGAGCCGTCCTCACTGCACAGCCAGCACCTCCGGCCGCCCCGTCTGGAGCCTGCGGGGGGCGGGGGGCGCCCGCCTGGCCGAGGTCACCAGCACATCGGGGCTCCGGGTGGAGACCGTGTCCCACGCACCAAGGGAAGGGCCGCTAACATGAGCACGAAGCCAGCGCGCAGGGTGGAGCCCCGGCTCCGCACGCCCTGCCGTGACTGGGCAGGTGCCAGCCCTCTGTCCGTGTCCATGTCCGTGTCCATGTCCGTGTCCTCATCTGGCGTGGATGCGCCGGGTGCCCGCCCCGGGGCTGTCCCTCGTCCTGGGGGTGCAGTGTATGTGGCTCACCCCCCCCCCCCGCCAGGGACCTCCGCCCGCACCTCAGGCCCCCACAGCCCACTGCCGGGGGCACATCTTTGTGGGTTTCGTGGTCCAGCCCCCACGGTGTGCGGGGTGGAGGCCCCACGAGCCACAGACCAGCATGGAGGGGGCTCGGCCTTCGGGGCGGGCGGGGCCAGGCGAGTACCTCCACGCACCCGGGTCCCCGAGCCCTGAGCAGCGTCGTGTAACGAAGACAGAAAAGCCCACGATGTCCTCTGTGTTGGCAAACACCGCCGGCTGCTAATGCAATCCTTTCTTTTAATGGATTCTCGAATTTAAATGACATGTAATTAAACATAATTAGCCACGTATGCCGTTCGGCTAGTACCGTGTGCAGAGGGGGCTGGCCAGAGTCTCATCACTACGTGGCTTCTTTTTTTTTTTTTTATAATATATTTTTATTGATTTCAGAAAGAGGAAGGGAGAGGGAGAGAAACATCAGTGATGAGAGAATATCATGATCGGCTGCCTCCTGCACGCCCCCTACTGGGGATCGAGCTGCAACCCGGGCCTGTGCCCTGACCGGAATCGAACCCGGGACCCTTCAGTCTGCAGCCCAACGCTCTATCCACTGAGCCAAACAGGCCAGGGCCACAAGGCGTCTTCTTTTATGGGCAGATTTCTCGTGCCCCTTGGGGCTGCGTTCCTTTGATGGACCGTAGAGCTGGCCTGAGGGCCTGGAGGGGCCCGAGGAGGGGGTCCCGGGGCAGGTGCCAGGGACGTGATGATGAGCGGGGCGGGGGGGGGGGTGTTTGCAGGGGGGGTGTCTGTTCCGCTTCGAGCCCTGGCCTCGGGCCCGCCCGAGAGCTTGCCCTCCGGCGCCGCCACCTGGGCCCCCACGTGGCCAACCTGACGGACGGCCTCTGCCCCTCCCCAGGCCCAGCGACGAGCACCATCCCGAGGTGAAGGCTGACGGCTACGTGGACAACCTGGCGGAGGCCGTGGACCTGCTGCTGCAGCACGCGGACAAGTGACGGCCTTCTGGGAAGGTCCCAGCCTCCTGCCACCCCCCCCCCCCCAGTGCCCAGGCCACCCCGGGCTCTGCCCTCACCCTCCACAGGCAGGCGAGGGGCCCAGCCAGACGGCGCGGGCGGCCGGCCCTTCCTCTCTCCCTCCCCGGCCTCCCCAGCCCCTTGCAGCTTGTCCCTCCCTTGTGGCCTGCTCCCTGCCCGCGGCCCTGTGAAGTCTCCAGAGAATAAAACCCCCAGGCATGGGCCTGAGGTGCCCCGGGAATACGGGAACCCCCGAATGCACGTGCTCTCCAGGGGCACCGGGTCCTGTGAATGCTCCTCCACGTGGGCCCCAGGCAGGTCCCGGCCTCGTCACCCAACCTTCCTGGCCTTTTAGCTCGGAGCCTGGAGGGCACGGGCCTTCCCTCAGCCAGTCAGCCCCCGCTGAGCCAGCCCCGGGCACTGCCCCGCCCCCACCCGGACTCAGTGGCCACTCAGCACCTCCCCCTTCCCCCCCCCACACACACAGGACGCAGCACACTGTCCTGTCCCCACAAGTCACCTGTGGAGCCCAAAGCTGGGGCAGCTCCCAGGGCCTCTGAGCGGCGGGCACCAGCGTGGTCCGCGGCCCCGGGTGGCCCGTGGGGTCTGAAAGGCTGGCGACCGCCGCTCAGGACCGCGTGCTGCAGAGCGAGAACGGTAACGCCCGGACGGGCTGCGGGCAGAGGCCCTTCCTGGAGCCATAACGCCATAGACTCGGTCACGCCCACTGTGTGCAGGACACTGACCGTGAAATAAAGCCTCCAGCCTGTGGCGGCGTGGGCTCGGCTGCTGTGGGCCGGGCGGGAGGGGAGGCGGGGGGAGGTTGGGGGGCGGGGACTTGAATCACTGAACAGCAGAGGCTGGGCCCTGGGACTCCTCACCTGCCCAACCCTTTCACTTAACAGGACCTCCCGTGTCCTAGGCACCGCCCTGTGGGCAGATCGCGTGGCCAACGGGCTGTGCAATGAGGCGAGCCTCTCCACGGGGCGTCAGCCACGCCCCGACCTGGGGGCGGGCACAGGGACCGTGTGCCCGGAGCCCACTCGGCCCAGCTGGGTGCCCGGCAGGGCAGTGAGCCATCCTGTCCCCGGGGGCTGTGGGCCCAGCCGGGGCCATCTCCTTGGCGACCCCGGTGGCAGGTGCCCGCGAGCTCTGGACCGGCCCGGCGGTCGGCAGCACAGTGATGCAGGAACCGCCCCGCGGCCTGGCTCTCAGCACCGGGCCCGAGCCGATGCTCTCGGGGGCTCTGAAAGGCGGTTCTCCCACCATCTGGACTTGGAGGTTACAGACGGGTGTCTCTACTCTGCTGCCCTGGGGGTCCTGGCTCCCGGTGGAGTGGGCTCAGGAGCCGAGCCCTCCACCTCTCTCTCTCTCTCTCTCTCTCTCTCTCTCTCTCTCACACACACACACACACACACACACACACACACACACACACACACGGCCTGGGCACGGGGCTACCCAGACGGCACCTCTAGAAGGGTCCCCCACCCCCCAGCCATAGCCCGCCTCCCGCTGGGTCCTCACAACCCCCCTGTGCCCAGCCTCCCCACAGTGTGGAGTCCACTGCCCCATCTCACAGACGCCCCGAGGCTCAGTGACGGGGGTCCAGGCCCTGCCCGGCTGTGGGGGCCGCCGGTTAGCCACGCCCAACAGAAACCAGACAGACAGCTCCAGCGGGTGGACATGAGACCAGGAAGCTTTATTTACACAGTAAAAGTAACAAGCGAGTTCCTGAGACTAGAGGGCGCTAGTGCAAGGCAGCGTGGCCCGTGGGGGGGGGGGGGGGGCAGCTGCGGGGAGGAGGTGGCCAGACCCCACGCCTGGGCCCACGGGGGCTCTGCCGGGCAGGGGCCTGGCCTACCCTACCCGCTCAGGCCGCCACCCTTCCTGGAGTTTGGCAAGACACGCCAGAGCCCCAGAAACAGGCTCACTGTCAGCGAGCCCCCAGGACACCCCACACACCGGCAACACAATTTGCCGGAGAGACTGTGCTAGCAGGTCAGGCTCCCGTCCCCGCTGTGGCCTGCGACATCTTGTTCTTTCAGGAGGCCTGGCTTTCCGCGCTGGCGCCAGCGGGAGGGGTTTGAGCAACAGTGACTGTGGCAGGAGGCAGTCCGTGGGCCACACCCACGGGCCAGGCCAGGCGGCCACAGCCCGGCGTCTGCAGGGACCGCTCACGCCCCGGGCACAGCCCGAGCGGTCATCACTGGGTGACCGGCCCCAGGCCGAGGGCACGCCGGTACCCTGAGCAGAGGCAGGCGCAGGCCGCCCGAGGCCCCCGGGCAGCCCCCGCGGGTGGGAAGCCACACGCTCTGCACAGGGACAGCCATTCGGACGTCAGGTTTGGTTTGATCACGTGGCTTCTCCTTTATTGGCATTTTCCTCCGGGTACAAACTCACGAAACTTTCCTGCTACAAAAATCGTGTTGAAAAGTAAGGCTTTCTGAGAATGGAAATGGGTGTGTGGTCAGAGAAGCCCGGGCCGGGGGGCCGTGCGTGCCGTGGGCCTGGGCCCGGCCACCGGGAGTAAGGCAAGAGACGGCGGCATGTAAACGGTGAGGCCGGCAGCGCCCGCCCGCGCCGGGGCCGGCAGATTTCACCACCTTCCGGGCCTGCGAGCCCATTGGCTGGGGAGGGGCCTTTGGGGTGAGGGGCCACGTGAGAGGGGGCCGCTCCTCCCCACCCGTCGCCCAGAGCCACCACCC
This sequence comes from Eptesicus fuscus, assembly GCF_027574615.1. Taxonomy (NCBI): domain Eukaryota; kingdom Metazoa; phylum Chordata; class Mammalia; order Chiroptera; family Vespertilionidae; genus Eptesicus; species Eptesicus fuscus. The sequence goes on along the minus strand of NC_072489.1, from coordinate 60,045,411 downwards.
GGCCCTTGTCCTGCAGGCCCGGCAGCCCGCCCTCCCTCCTGGCTCGGATGTCCTCCTCGGAGCAGGTCATGGGCACCGGCTGAGGCAGGACCCCACAGCAGTGAGGCTCCGGCAGGGCGAGCCGCCGGCCTGCCCCGGCCCCTGGGAACAGTCCCCGGGTCAGAGGGAGCCTCCCTCCAGGACCAGGGGGCTGGGGGATGGAGCAGATGGGCCTCTCCGGGCAGGGTGGCAGAACCTTCTAGAAGTCTGCCCTCTCCAACCAAAAGACAAATAACAACCAGCCCACGGCTCTCCCCTCCGAGAAGGGGCAGGGCCATCCCTCCCCGCGCTGCTGCGGCGTGGGCGTGGCCAAGGAGCTGCCGGGCAGCACGGCCCCGAGGGCCCGGGAGCCGGGAGAGGGCCAGCTGCCGGGCCTGGAGTCCCCCTTCCCGACCGCGCCCTGGGCGGCAGGAGGACGTGCTGGCGGATGGACCCGCGGGGCAGGAGGGGAGGGGAGTCTGAGAGGAGGTCACCTGCACTACAGCCCTGGGACACCCCGCCACGTGCTCCCGCCTTTGCCCCAGGAACGGCACCTGGGCTGCCGGCCGGCTCAGCCCCGCCCCTCGCCGTGGGCGCCTGCAGTGCGGGCCGGGAGCCGGGCCTGCTCCTTCCCAGGGGGACTGCCTTCGAGGCCGTGGGCCCAATCCTCGTGCCTCCCACCCGGCCGCCGAGGACACGGAGCACATGGTCTCTAAATGCGGGTGCTGTCGGTCACCTGAAGGCGGCCCAGCCTCCGCGGATTACCGCCAAGAACAGGCGCACCCGCACCCGCCTGGTGGGGACGGGCGAGATGTGCTCGTGGACCTCGGGCCTCCAGCTCTGGTCTCCACGGCCCCGAGGGGTGCGCCCGGGGTGGGCGGCCCCCCTCCCTGTTCCCCCAGCCCGCACGCCCACCATGCTCCCGCCGGGACCTCACCACCACCTCCACGGCGTGGCGGGGCAGCATCCCGGCCGATCTGTAGAAAAGCCGCCTGCACACCCGCACCTGCGCCACCTCTCCCGACGTAAGAAGTGGAGGGTGTGGAGCTCGGTGGGCCCTGTCCTCGGGAAGGCAAAGCGGAGCCGGGTCCCGCCAGGAACCCCAGGGCGCACGCACCGGCTGTTCTTAGCCGCTCGGGAAGAGGAGCCACAGCTCATAAGCCCACCCAACGGCTACTGTGTGCGGAGGGTGCCGAGGTCGTTAAGGCCCAATTCCAACAGCCACGCGGTCGTCTGCAGCTGGGCCGGGCTGGGGCGGCGGAGTGAAGTCTGGGGGGGGGGCAGGCTCCTCGCCGCCGCCACAGGGCTGTCAGGGCGGGAGGAGCAGGGCGGGTGCATGTGCACCTGGAGCTCTGGGCCTGGGGCGGGCTGTGGCCAGGAGGCAGCAGTGAACACACTCCGCTCCCGGGGCCTGTCTCCAGGTGGACGGGGCCCTGACTAAAGCCCCAGGGAGTGCCCACACCACCGAGCAGGCGCCTGGAGTTCCGCAGGGGGCTGTGCAGGCCCGCGACCAGCCCCGAGCGGCCAGCGACACCCCACCCTGACCTGGGCACGGGGTCCCCGGAGCGGCCAGCGACACCCCACCCTGACCTGGGCACAGGGTCCCCGGAGCGGCCAGCGACACCGCACCCTGACCTGGGCACGGGGTCCCCGGAGCGGCCAGCGACACCCCACCCTGACCTGGGCACAGGGTCCCCGGAGCGGCCAGCGACACCGCACCCTGACCTGGGCACAGGGTCCCCGGAGCGGCGACACCGCACCCTGACCTGGGCACGGGGTCCCCGGAGCGGCCAGCGACACCCCACCCTGACCTGGGCACGGGGTCCCCGGAGCGGCCAGCGACACCCCACCCTGACCTGGGCACAGGCCCGGCATGTGCACCTGCTCACCCTCCCGCCTTCTGAGGACGTTTTCAAGAGGTTGCCCTTCCATGGTGCCATCTCTCCGCCCCGGAATCAACTAAGCCACCCCCAGTGACAGGGTGGCACGGGGAACGGCTGGCCACACACGGGGGAGGTAAGCGGGTCCGTCTTCCCACCCCATGGCTGCCCCACACAGATGGCCTCTGACCAGCGCCCCAAGTTGTTCCCTGGCCCCGAGAGTCCGGACGTGAAGGCCCCGGGCCCCGACTCTCACTCGGAATGAAGGCCGCTCGGGTCTGAGCTGCTGCGGAAGGAAGTGCCTCCTGAGCCTCCCAGCCTGAGGCGGCCCGGAGGCAAGGCACAGAGTGAGCCTGAGGGAGAGAAGCCGTGGGGCCGACCCCCCACGGAACCTGAGCAGGAGGCCTAGAAGGGCCCGACACCCCCGGATGGGCCTGAGCCCCCAACAGGCCCCGAAGGGCCGAACCCCGACCAGGGCGGCAGGTCAGAGCGGGGATGCGAGTGCCCGGCAGGCGCCTGGGATGTGTGGGGCCCGTGTCCCACGAGGAAAAGCGGGGAGACCCAAACCCACAGCAGTTCTGTGGCCCGTGGCCGCGTGGTGAGGGCCCGGCTCCGCTCCGCTGCGCGGCGTGGCCGGGCGGGCGCACTGGGCCGGGAGCTCTGCGGCAGGAGCCTCTGGGAGGAAGGGGCGCGCTCCCTGGGACCCGATCCTTCCCGGACGCTTGCTCAGGCCCGGGAGTGGGGCTCCCGCTTCCAGCGCCCGCCCCGTGCCACAGGGGGGCCGTGGATCCTGGTGCGCCCCGCCCGGCCGCCTCAGTTGTTCTCTATTTGTTCAATGTCCAGCTCGCCGTCCAGGGAGCAGGGGCTGCTCTCGGCCACCCGGTCCCGCCAGGCAGGGGCGGGCTCCCTCCGCCGGCCGCAGCCCTCGTCCGGGGCACAGCCCTCCGCCTCCTCCCAGCACAGCTCCTCCTTGCAGGCCAGGTCATCGAAGGAGGGGGCGAGCGGCTCGGGCACCGGGGTCCCGGCGGGGGTCCTGCCCCCGGGCCCGGCGGCTGTGGCCGAGAACAGGGCGGCCCAGGACCTGGTGCTGCCGGCGTGGAGCGCGAAGGGGCTGCGGGGGCCGCGGTCCTCCGTCCCGGAGCTCAGGCAGCTGAGGCTGCTGAAGGTCTGGCAGTTCTGTGGGCGAGACAACACAGGTTACCAAGGGTCACGCCCCCTCCCGGAACCCAAGGACCCCGGGCCCCCCAAGCCAGGCCAATGCCCGCCAGGCGGGGGCAGACCCCCCAAACCCCTGGGCTCCTCCATCGTCTGGAAGGAGAAGGGGCCGTCGGCCACTCACTCCTGCAGAAATACCTGGGCCCACGGTACCCTGCTGATAAGAGATGCAAGAGCCCAGCCATGGGGCGCAGGGGCTGAGCGCCGACCTGTGACCCAGGAGGTCAGGGTTCGATTCCCTGTCAGGGCGGTGCCCAGGTTGCGGGCTCCATCCCCAGTAGGAGGCGTGCAGGAGGCAGCCGATCAATAATTCTGTCTCATCATTGATGTTTCTATCTCTCTCCCTCTCCCTTCCTCTGAAATCATTAAAAATATATATTTTTTAAAAACAAATACAAAATTCAGTGATTCCCCTACAAAGTGGCAAAGGGCAAAGGGCACAGGCTTGGCAGCACCCACTTCTGGGGAGGCCGCAGGGGCAGGCTCCGAAGGGCGACCTGATTAAAAGGAATCAGACGCCTTCGGGCAGTTTCACGTCTGAAGAACACACTGTAGGTGTGAGCACCCCTCCAGCCCCGGGGCCTGGCCTCCCACACCGCAGCCAGGAGGAGCGTCACCCAGACCCTGCCCACGCTCCCGCAGGCCTTTCAGACAAGGGAGGCCCTTGAGCCACGGGAAGAACATTCCGCAGTGAAGCTACTGACGCAAATGGAACTCGCCAGCTGCGCTGCTGCACAAAGGGGCACAATGCCCACCCGCCCACCGGCCCAGACCGGCTGGGGGGGGGGGGGGCGCGCGGAGGGCTGAGCTGATGCCCAGCCTGGGGCTGGGTGACACCAGCCAGCAGCGAGCTGGTTTCCACGGGAACCGGCCCCGCCTGAGATGCTGGGCTCCGGGAGGCGGCTCCAGGCCTGTGCGGCGCTCAGGGGCTGACCACAGGGCTCGGCAGGGGGTCCCCTCAGCCCCCGGCCCGCTGCCTCCTCTGTCAGGCACCAGCGAGAGGGCACGGCTGACGCGAGCTCCGGGCCCACAGGGCCGGATCGGAAGGGCCCCAGGCGTGGTGAGTGCTCTGCTTAGCCATCTTGAAATCCAGAAGCTTCTACAAAGGGCCCCGCATTTTCACTTTGCGTTGGGCCCATGACTGCAAGTAGAGCTCATCATCTCTGCTCCCCGAGTTAACAAAGAATCCGTTCCCCCACCCACTGCCGCCTCTGTGTGGGGCTGGCCTGCGGGAGGAGGCAGCGGGGACCTGCCTGAGCGGCGGGCACAGCCTGAACGCCACCCAAGGGTGCTGGGCCCACCTGCTCACGACGGGGCAGGGCCACATGGCGCACACATGGCCGAGTTAGACGTCGGTTTTCCCAGCAGAGCACAGAGCCGGGACCGAGGGCTGTTAGCCGGGCCGCACGCCCTGCCACAGCTCCTCCCCAGGACCAGAGCAGGGACCACGGGAGAGAGGTGCGGGCGGGACCTGGCACCGCCCGCCGCCCGTGCCGAGACCACAGGCCTCCCGAGGGCCCAGTCCTCTCAGCCCACGTCTGTGTGCCCCTCGGGACATAAGATGACCACCCGCTGTCCCGGCAAGCGGGCTTTCGGAACAGGTTCGGGGACGGGAAATCAAGGCCTCTCCCTGGAGGCGGCACATGCATTGTTTCTGAGCGCGCCTGCCCGGAGGACACTGGCATCTTTTGATTAACGAGAAAGGTGAAGCCTGGGGTTGGGGGGGGGGGGGGGCGCGATCTGGAAAAAGCCTGGGGTTGGGGGGGGGGCGCGATCTGGAAAAAGCCTGGGGTTGGGGGGGGGGGGCGCGATCTGGGCGCATCCCGGGAGAGCCCACCCACACTGACCTCTGGGGTTGGGGGGGGGGGCGCAATCTCACTGGGATTGAGGAGAGAAGGGCTGGGCCCCCGATTAGACCTCCAAGACCCCAGAGACCCGCCCAGGCGAGACAGGAGCCCAGCGGCAGCCTCACCCGACTGGGAACCCTGCAGCCTCAACCTGGGCCACGTGGGGTTCAACGCCCCCCCCCACCCTCCCGTCTACACAGAGTCTATTCCCTCCCCCAACAGGGCAAAGGGCCGCTGGCGGCTTCTCATGCAAAATGGAGAATCCCAGGTCAGAACACGATCTGAGGCTGGGCGGGCGGAAGCCCCAGAGGCCTGCGATGGGGGGAGGGGGTCTTCGCAGCCCCTTCTGCCTCCCAGCCACTGTCCCGACTGGCCCAGACTGAGCCAGGACAGGAGAGCTGGGCTGGGCACAGGAAAGGGGGCAGGGACCTCAATCCCCACACCACCCTGTGTCCCCCGCCGCCCAGGCAGTCAAGGCCACGCGCAAGCACGTCAGGAGGCGCGTGGCACTCAGAACCACCGCTAAGTGGTCTGTGTCGCCCGCAGAAGTGGGGGAGGGGGAACCCCACGGGTGGCGACGGGACTCCTGCTATAAATCACACCGCTAACCTCAGCCCAAAGGGCTGCGAATGGTCACGGTGACACGGGACCTCACGCCGGCTCCCCGCAGGCTGACCCCTGAGCAGGTGACACGGGACCTCACGCCGGCTCCCCGCAGGATGACCCCTGAGCAGGTGACACGGGACCTCACGCCGGCTCCCCGCAGGATGACCGGAGCTGGAGCTGGAGGATGGTGGGAGTGCGGGCGCGAACAGGACAGGAAGCTCCTGGGTCTGTGTCCGCCTTCCCTGCTGCCCAGATGGTCCTACTTGACTTCAGGGCACACAGGACAGCGCCTGGGCCCTGCTCACGCCTGCGTCGGCCACGCCAGCGGCTGGGTGCTGCGGCCCACCCTGGCTGGAACTTTCCAGAGACATAGCTCTGGCCTCGGCTGCCTGGAGGGGGCTGAGGTCGGACGGGCTGTTGCAGACCTGGCGTGGACTGGGAGGGACACCAGGGCTTCAGGCGAGACCCCTCCCCCCCCCCGACCTGCCCAGTGAGGCAGGCCGAGGGCACCAGGCCTCCCTCTGCTCTCTGGACCCACTGGGTCCCTGTTCAACCGGTACAGTCAGCCCCGGGCACCAGGGCGCCCCACCCCCACCAGGCCTCAGGCACCTGCTCCCGGGCTGCAAAGCCGGGTCACCTTGAACCTTGTTGACTCAAAACTCAGCCGCAGTCAACACCCAAGCCCGCCTCCTCCGAGGACGCAGGGCGGTGGCACGCCCCTTCCCCACCTCCTCCGAGGACGCCCCTCCGGCCGGCCCGGAGGAATGAGACGGCCACAATGGGGCAGTGTGTGTCCTGTGCTGACTCCACCCCGGGAGAGCCCACCCACACTGACCTCCAGGGTGCACACCACGCCCAGCCCTCGGCTGCCCTGTGCCCAGCACGCCCTGGCAGGGCAGGCCAGCCGCTCCTGGAAGCTCACGCTGCCCGGAAGCCCAGCTCCCAGCTCCCAGCTCCCAGGGGGAAGGCTGCCGGGCTGCTGGAGGCCGTGTGCCCTCAAGGAGGTCTGGGGCCCGGAGGCCTGGCTCAGGGGTGGAGCATCGACCTAGGAACCAGGAGGTCAGGGCTCTATTCCCGGTCAGGGCACAGGCCCGGGCTGCGGGCTCCATCCCCAGTGTGGGGCGTGCAGGAGGCAGCCGGTCCATGACTCTCTCTCATCATGGGTGTTTCTCTCTCTCCCCCTCTCCCTTCCTCTCTGACATCAACACAAATAGATTTAATTTTAAAAATGCCTGGGACCTGAGAAGCTGTAAGTTTCACCACCACATGGACGGACGCACTCGGGGTGGAATGGCCGCGTCAGGACCCCCAGTCCCGCTCCCAGGACTGCCTGGGGAAGGCCCCCACGTGGTTAGGCACAGGCCTGCCCAGCTCACTCAGCTCCACGGCCCTGGCGTCTCTGTGAAACGCTTTATTCACTTCTACCCTCGGAGTGAGGGCAGCTACAGCCAGAGCAGGAGAGAAGGCTGCCTCGGGGAGCCTTGGGGCCCGTGAGCACCCTGGTTTGGCAATGGAGACTCGAGGTTCCCCCAAGGTCACGGGTTCTAGGTGCACACAGCGGAGAGGGGGCGGGGGAGGGACAGGAAGTGTCTGTGGGGGGAGGGGCGGCGCTGGCTGCCACGAGGAAGTCCCGCTCCCCCCACGCCCGGCCACTCCTGCAGAGGCACGCTCACGGCGCCAGCTCCAGGGCCGCCTCGCCCACCACACCCAGCTCCGCACCCGCCTCCGGAGCCCGCCCCACCCGAGCCCCTGCGCCCACCACCTGGCCCATGGGCCTGCGCACAGTAGGCGCTCAGTCAGCCAGCGGGGAGGAAGGACCCGCTCCGTCAGCCCCGCCCAGTCCCTGGGTGTCCGGGCGCCGTGGGCAGGACCAGGCCTGGAGGCCCTCTGCTCCGCCGCCAGACCACCCTGCAGCTCCCGCCGCCTCCACCCCGGCCCGGGGGGCAGAGGGCCTGCGGGACACAGAGGTGGGGGCCGCCGCCCAGGGCTCTGGCGCCTTTCCCTGCGTGCGCGGCAGCACACACTCCCCGCCCTCAGCCCGGCCCGGAGAGGGGGGACCGTTGCAGAGCACAAAGGGGCTGGCGGGGCTGCTGGAGCGCGGGGTCGGGGCACAGGAGGCTCCGGGCGGGCACTGGCCTTTGTTCCGCTGCCGGGCGCCACCTCAGGGCACCGGGTGTCCCTGGCAGAGCACCAGGCCTCCCGGCCCCGCCCAGCAGCCCTGGTCCCTGGTCCCTGGTCCAGACACCAGCTTCCAGAGCAAATCAACTAGTGAATGGCCTCATTTACAGACGGGCAGGCTAAGGCCAGGAGGAGGTGGGGGGACGGGACAGGGTCTCACCCCAAATCGCACAGCCAGGTACCAGACCTCTGGACGGCGGGCTGGGCTCCCCAGGGCCCTGGATCGGGGAGGGGGCCCCCTCCCAAAGGCGGGCCCAGCCGGGCGGGGACCCAGTCCCGGCACCCTCCGGGGAAGCTCAGCAAATCGCTAACCTCCTGAGCCTCAGTTTCTCATTTGTACCACCAGGCTAATAAAAGCCCAACGTCAACCGCGTGGAGGATCAATTGCGCCGAGATCCCTCCCACCTCCTCGTGAAGTTCTAGACTTCCCTCCTCTCCTTCGGGCAAGAACAAGGTTTATGTTTTTACAAGGGAGCTTGACAAAACTGTGCAAATACCCCCCAGCCCCAAGTTCCTGCTTCCCCATCGCCAGCCCCTCGGCGTTCTGAAGCCCCGGCCCGAGAGCAGAGGCGGGGCGGACGCTGAGTGGCAAAGGGGCTGCGTGTGCGCTGGACCGAGCCTGCAGCGGTCAGCAGTGGGCCCTCCTCGGCAGGAAAGGGGGCCCCGAGGCCGTCCTACTGGGCAGGGTGTGCGAGGCCCCGCCGCCTGGCACCTGCCTGGGGCCGGTCTGGGCTTCAGCTCCTGGGGGAACACTGTGGGCTTCATGAGCACCCCAAGGCGGGGGCTGCTCTGTGCCCCAGACCCCGGCTTCCCCCAAGTAAGGCCCCTCTCCAGGTGCAGCCCCATGCGAACAGGCTGCGCCCATCACTCGGAGCAGCTGCCGCCCGGAGTCAGAGGGCTGGGGGACCGTGGGGGCCCGGGGTCAGAGGGCTGGGGGACCGTGATGGCCCGGGGTCAGAGGGCTGGGGGCCCATAGTGGCCCGGGGTCAGAGGGCTGGGGGACCGCGGCGGGCCCGTGGTGGCCCGGGGTCAGAGGGCTGGGGGACCGTGGGGGCCCGGGGTCAGAGGGCTGGGGGACCGCGGGAGCCCGGGGTCAGAGGGCTGGGGGACCGCGGGAGCCGGGGTCAGAGGGCTGGGGGACCGTGGCGGCCCGGGGTCAGAGGGCTGGGGGACCGCGGGAGCCCGGGGTCAGAGGGCTGGGGGACCGTGGCGGCCCGGGGTCAGAGGGCTGGGGGACCGCGGGAGCCGGGGTCAGAGGGCTGGGGGACCGCGGGAGCCGGGGTCAGAGGGCTGGGGGACCGCGGGAGCCGGGGTCAGAGGGCTGGGGGACCGTGGCGGCCCGGGGTCAGAGGGCTGGGGGACTGCGGCGGGCCCAGGGTCAGAGGGCACGCGGAACGCTGGGACACAGCGGCGGTGGGGGCCTTGGCAGGGGTCTCGGGAACGCTGGGACACAGCGGCGGTGGCCTTGGCCAGGTGTCTCCAACCCCAGGCGTGTGAACACGCGCCCGTTCCCACTGTCCTCGTGTTTGTCCACCTGGGAGCAGATGAGCGGCAGAGATCCAGGTCCAAGTCTCAGGTTCGGCGGCACCTCCCTCCCATTTGGTGGGGACCCGCCCTTTCTCCCCAAAGGGAGACACCACCGTGAAGGCAGGAGAACGCGAGAAACAACTGACCGGCTCGTCCGCTCACACAGGACTCGGCACAGAAAACTCCGGAAGCCGACAGTCTCCAGGCCCCTCACAGGCCACCCCCCCCCCAACCCCCATCTTAGGCTAAGCCCGGCCCCTCCTAACTCGTGGAGCCAGCGCCCCGGCCAGTCCCACCGTCTGTGTCTGCCGCTGTAGCCAGAGGGAGGGCAGCTCGGGGAGCAGGGATGGCGGAGTCCCCAAAGGAGGGTCCCCACTCACTGGACCGGCCCTGACCCCCCCGGGCCCTCGGGGCTGCCCAGGCAGGTGACTGAGAGAGGCCCAGGGGGTCAGGACAACATGTCCGGCTGCCCTCACTTCTGTGGTGCCGACACCCCCCACATCCAGGGGGGCTCCTCATGGCTACGAAGCTGGCCACGGCGCGCCCCGTCCACCCCTCCCTGCTCTGGGCCTTGGTCCGAGGCCAGGGGTCCAGGGTGACGGCTCCCCCAGAAAGGCGCCGCAGGCGGGCAGCTCTGGGGGCCCCTTCTGGGCGCCCGCACCCTCTGTGCTGAGAAGGGGTGGCAGGAGGTGGGAGACGATGACCCCCCAAGGCCAGGGCGGTGTCCCTGCCACGCCGACGGGACGTGGGCGCCCTGGGGAGGTGCTGCCGCCCGGGCCATCTCCAACACGAGCGCCATCCCGCGTGAGCCCTGGGGTCCGCCCGCCCTGGGAGGCTGCCGTCCAGGCCGCTCTGGCATGACCTGAGGCCTGGTGCCCAGTCCGACCAGAACCCCACCTCCACCCCACGGCCCCGAAAGGCCCCCCTCAGGCCACACCGTCCCGAGCTCCAGGCCCCACGGGCCCCACGAGCTTCTCAGGAGCCTCACACCTGCCCGGCACCTCCTCCAGGGCCAGGCCGGGCCGCCCACTCCTGCCACTCATGCTCCGCTGGGTCCACCGCGCTGCCCTGGAGGCCTCTGCCAGCGGGATCACCCCTTCAGGAACCTCTCTCCCCTTCAGCCCAGCTGAAACGCCCTCCCCGTCCCCCTCCCCCTCCCCCGCCCCACAGAGCCCTCCCCAGCCTCCCCGCCCACACCGTGGGTGCTGGGCCCCTGTCCCACCACGGACTGTGGGCGAGGCTCTGGGCTCAGACACAGAGCAGCTCGCTGCATCCCTGATGCCTGGAGACACAAACAGAGCGCCCCAAATGTGCCGAGCCGGCACGGCCATGGGTGAGCCTGAGGGGGGCGGTGAAGGATTCAGAAAAGACAGACAAGAGAAGCAAGCTGGGGCCAGGTGGGACGCTGCTCTCTGATGGAGAGACAGCGCCATGGCCTGCAGCCCGAGTCCTTATTTTATAGCAGATCCCACGGGGCCAAGGGAGGGCGTGGTCACAACGTTCTCTCGGGCTTCGAATCCACTCAATCACACGCACCTGATCCAGCTTTGTTTACCTGCTGCACCTCCCGCAGCCCACATCACTCAGCCACGTGGGGCCACAGGTTCGGACCAGAAGGTCAAGCTCACAGCCATAGCCTTTGGCTGTAACGGTGCTGGGACTTGCACGTGGCTTTGCCACGAGAGGATCGTGCCCGCTCATTAGCCCCAGGCTTGAACCTGTCCGAACGCTGTAGCCGCTCTCCACACCACGATGGTCCATTTGGGTAGACTCTCTGCCCCGGGCCTGGTGTTTCCGGGGCTCCTTCTGCACCTGCGTTTCCCTTTCCCCGTCTGTGAATGGGGAACAGAACTGCCTCAGGGCTGCGCTGGGGCTGGAATGAGGCTGTGAACAGGGCCTGGTGAGGTGGGGTGTCAACACCACTTCCTGGTGCCCAGCTGCGCCCCCCAGTGGCCCCAGGTGGAACCGCCTCAGCAGGGCTGCTGACCCGTCTGGGTCCCGCCTGGGAGCGGGCATGAGAGCAGCCACCCCAGGCGTGCGGGGGACCGAGGCCGCGCTGGCCGCGCTGGACACCAGCGTCCTGCGAGGGCGGGGAGGCGGCGGCCAGCCCGGCTCGGCCGGCATGTCCCGGCGTGTCCCGGCGTGCCTGGTGGGGCAGGTGCCATGAACATGCCCGAGGGCAACGGGCGAGGCGGGACATTCCTGGGCACATTCCAACTCTCTGGGCTCGCTGTCCCCCCCCAAAGAGCCGCAGGGAGTGGCAGGGACAGGTGTGGGTTCTGTGTCCTGGGCCGAGAGGACTCGTCAGAGGACCGCCTCTCCCGAGAGCTCCGTCTCACCAGGAGGCAGGCAAAGCCCCAGGGGGCGCCCAGCTCTGACAGAGCATCAGTTCCGGTCAAGGGCGTGGACCTCAGTTGCAGGCTCGATCCCTTGCGTATGCAGGAGGCAACCCATCGATGTGTCTCTCTCACACTGATGTTTCTCTCTGTCTCTCCCTCTCTCTTTCACTCTCTCTGAAAAATCAACGGAAAAATATACTCGGGTGAGGAGTAACACACACACACACACACACACACACACACACACACACACGCCAGTATTCAGGACGCAAACCCAACCCGATTTCCACCCTCCAGAGCCCCCGCACCTCGCTGCTCCCTGGTAAAATCCCACAAAGGCCGAGGTCTGGGGCCACCGGCTCCTGGATGGCCCGCGGAGAGCGAGGGCGCGTGGCCCTGAATCACTCTCAGCCCCGACATCCCCCACCGCCCGCAGGCTGAGCTGCCGTAAATCCCACCGCCGCGCCCGGGCCTCGGCTGCCTGGGAAGAGCCGGCATTGCTGGGGGCTCGCTCCCGTGTCCTAGCGGCTGCGGAGCCTCTGCCGACGGCAGGCAACACCCCCCGACACCTCCCGGAGCGGCGGGGGGGGGGGGGGGGGGGGGGGGGGCACCACCTGCTAGAGGTTCCGACGTTCACGGGCCACACAGGGAGGGAGGGGGTGTGACCCCGCAGGCCGCCCGGTGTCCGAGTGCAGAGAGGAGAGGACGCCGGCCAGGCAGCAGCCAGGCCAGCGGCGGGAGGGGTGCGGGCCCGGTGACCCCACTCGGCCAGATGGGAGCCAGGGGCAAAGGCCAGGAGCCTGTGGCTGTTCCCTGGCGCCCATCCCGGTGATGAATGGTGTCGGGGGAAGGCCGAGAGCAGCGAGGAGGCGGCGAACCAACCAGACGGAACGGAGAGCCGCACGGGGCTGACCCAGGACCCGCGTGCAGGCGGCATCAGGCGTCTTCCCGAGGCCCCGACGGCCCTCATGCCTTCTTCCCCTCGGATGCAAGTGCATGCGCATGCCTGTGTGCCTGCCCTGATACACACACGCACATGAACACAACACACGTGTGCGCGCGCACGCATGCACGCACACATACACAGCTCTGCCATCCTGCCGTCTCTTTGAGACACTGCCATTCCCACAGTGACTGACGACTCGGACCCCATGGCCCTCCGGGTCCAGCCGAGGAGCAGTGGGGGCAGGGCAGTGGCTGGCTGGGCCCCCGTCAGGAGGGAGCCTACTTCCCTCTCGCAGCAACGCCCGATGAGCACCGCGCCGCGGGGACGTCCCTCACTGTCTGCAAGCGGCTGCCACAGAGGAAGCTGCCAGACACGGTGTCATCGGTGGAGGCCCGGGCTCGCTGGGAAAGGGGAACCCGGGACCCCGAGGCGTGTGCCCCAAGTCACCGCCAGGGCGAGCCAGGAGTGAGGAGGCCTGCGCCCGTTACATTGCCTACCACAGACCGTGTCTCCCCAGGGCCGCCCGCGTCACCCGGCGGGCGGTGTCGGAGCAGACCCGGGAGACACACAGTAGGAGCTTTAGGACTCAGCAAAGGCGACATGCGGTCCCAGTTCCCTACGGAGCAGGGAGGCAGCGAGGTGTGCTGATCTGAGCTGCCGGCCACGGGGGATCGTGGGGCGAGGAGTGGGAAGGGAAGTGGGTGTGGGCACGAGAGAGGCACAGGAAGTGCGCTGGGACGTGCCCGTGAGGCGGCTGAGGTCACATTGTCCTCCCCCTCCCCCCTCCCCCTTCCCCCGCCCCCCAGAACTTCTGCCCTCCCATTCTCCCCAGGATGTCGAGCCGCAAAGGGCCTCCTCCCGGGAGCACCCGCCCAGGCCTCCGGGAGGGGCAGGAACTGAGCCCTCGGCTCTGGGAACGTTGGTGGGAAACCCCAAGTTCGAGACCACGGCCGGGGCAGGACAACGGGCCGAGCCTGGGGCAGGGAGCCGCCAGACCAACGTGCCCGTTACCCTAAGCCTCTCCAGCCTGAACGGCAACATGGTCCCTGGCCGGCCCCCCTGGCAGGGCACCACCAAACGGCAGGAGTAGCTGCCTCGAGGTCTGGAAGGGGCGCCCACCGGAGAGCAGCAGCGCCCGCGCCCGCCAGGTGCCCTTGTCCTTACTTCGCACTCAGCCATCGGCGCAGAGAGGGTCAGCCCCTGCCCGAGGCCCACAGAGGGCGAGGCCCTGCCCGAGGCCCAGAGAGGGCGAGGCCCTGCCCGAGGCCCACAGAGGGTCAGCCCCTGCCCGAGGCCCACAGAGGGTCAGCCCCTGCCCGAGGCCCACAGAGGGCGAGGCCCTGCCCGAGGCCCAGAGAGGGTGAGGCCCTGCCCGAGGCCCAGAGAGGGTCAGCCCCTGCCCGAGGCCCACAGAGGGTCAGCCCCTGCCCGAGGCCCCGAGAGGGTGAGGCCCTGCCCGAGGCCCCGAGAGGGTGAGGCCCTGCCCGAGGCCCACAGAGGGTCAGCCCCTGCCCGAGGCCCACAGAGGGTGAGGCCCTGCCCGAGGCCCACAGAGGGTCAGCCCCTGCCCGAGGCCCACAGAGGGTGAGGCCCTGCCCGAGGCCCAGAGAGGGTCAGCCCCTGCCCGAGGCCCACAGAGGGTCAGCCCCTGCCCGAGGCCCACAGAGGGTCAGCCCCTGCCCGAGGCCCAGAGAGGGTGAGGCCCTGCCCGAGGCCCACAGAGGGTCAGCCCCTGCCCGAGGCCCACAGAGGGTGAGGCCCTGCCCGAGGCCCCGAGAGGGTGAGGTCCTGCCCGAGGCCCACAGAGGGTCAGCCCCTGCCCGAGGCCCTTAGAGGGTGAGGCCCTGCCCGAGGCCCAGAGAGTGTCAGCCCCTGCCCGAGGCCCAGAGAGGGTGAGGCCCTGCCCGAGGCCCACAGAGGGTCAGGCCCTGCCCGAGGCCCACAGAGGGTCAGCCCCTGCCCGAGGCCCAGAGAGGGTCAGCCCCTGCCCGAGGCCCACAGAGGGTCAGCCCCTGCCCGAGGCCCACAGAGGGTGAGGCCCTGCCCGAGGCCCACAGAGGGTGAGGCCCTGCCCGAGGCCCAGAGAGGGTCAGCCCCTGCCCGAGGCCCACAGAGGGTCAGGCCCTGCCCGAGGCCCACAGAGGGTGAGCCCCTGCCCGAGGCCCCGAGAGGGTCAGCCCCTGCCCGAGGCCCAGAGAGGGTCAGGCCCTGCCCGAGGCCCACAGAGGGTCAGCCCCTGCCCGAGGCCCAGAGAGGGTCAGCCCCTGCCCGAGGCCCAGAGAGGGCGAGGCCCTTGCCTGAGGCCAGCGGCTGAGAGTTGCACCACCGGAGCTTGGACGCAGCCACCACCCTGCCTGCCCAGGGCTCCTGCTACCCCCCGGCCTGGCCGGGATTAGCAAGTGTGAGGCGCTGCCCGGAGTGTGCGGTGTCACGGGACAGACCGGCGAGGGGGAAGCACCTGTCACCACAAGGGGTCGGGAGCCGGGATGGAGCCGCGGGAGCTGAGGGCATGTCCCACCCACCAGCAGGGGCAGCTGCCGGCGCTGGGGACGGTGCCAGTGTGGGCAGGGCAGGCGGCAGGCAATGGAGGGCCTCACTGCTTCAGCCGGCGCCAGGGCCTCTCCTCTCTGGGCCTCAGTTTCCCCAGGTGCACAGCGACAGGATGGGGCTGAGCTTCCTTCAGGTTCTGGGACGTGCGGGTTCCAGGTAGAACCCTCTACACCTCTTCGTCCTCAAGAGCGGGAGCCAGAGCCCGGCTGGTGTAGCTCAGCGGTTGAGCGTCAACCCAGGAACCAGGAGGTCAGGGTTCGATTCCCCGTCAGGGCACAGGCCTGGGTTTCGGGCTCGATCCCCAGTAGGGGGCGTGCAGGAGGCAGCCGATCATGATTCTCTCTCATTGTTGATGTTTCTCTCTCTCCTCTCTTCCTCTCTGACATCCATACAAATATATACTTTTAGAAAGTGGGAGCAGAAACCAAGCCCTGATTACCGGACGGGTTTACGCTGCCTTCCTAGAGGAAGATACCGTCCTCTCAGTGGACACCAGCACGCTGACCTTGGCCAAGGCCCCTGCCTTGTACTTGTACCCTCTGACCAACCACCTGACCACCCAGGATGGGGGCGGGGAGAGAGGGGGACTGGCACAGGGTCCCGGCCTCAAAGGCAGCGGGCGGGAGGCAGGAAGCACCATCCGCCGGCCCAGCCGCCACGTGAGTGAGTCCGCAGCTGTTTCTCCCAAAACGCTTTCCCTCCACCACACACCGAGGGCACTGCCAGCCTCCCAGCCACTGCGGAGGTTCGGACACGCCAGCCCCGATGCACGGCCAGAGTCCTTGCTCCACAGCTGTCGGGGGGCCTGCCACGCACAGGGCCCGACGGGGAGGGGGCAGGGTTCATGGCCCAACAGCCGCCTCCGGAGCTGGTGTGACCGTGCGGCAGGCCCCTGCCCAGGCCTCACGTCACCTCCCTCCCATGCCCTCAGGCTCCGAAAGGAACGGCACCTGCTGGACGCCCGTGTTCCCGGAGCCGCGCCGTACACCTTCCAGCGCTCAGGACGCCGCCAATGGCGGGCACTCCAGGTCCCATTTCTCAGGGACAACCCCGACAAGCTGAGCTCGGGGAGGCCACCGCCCTGGACCCTGCAGCTGGCGAGCAGCAGGGAGGGAACGGGCCCGGGCCCCGCCGCGCTCAGCTCGCGGCACCCACGCAGGTGTTCATAGCACCGAGCGCTAACGCCTCAGCAGGTGGTCAGCCACAGGTACAGACGCCACAGTGAACGGCCAGACGCCTTTCTCCCCAATGGAGCCAGAATCCTTTATTCTCAGCCACATAATTAAGTGGAGGATCATTTTAAGACGCTGCAGGCTCTGCCTAGTTCCCAGAATAAACACTCAGGAAGCAGCAACGAACACGGCACCGCCCCCCACAGGAAGAGCCTGTGCCCGCGGGAGGAGGCCCGAGGTGGAAGACCCTGGACGGGCGAAGCCCAGGTGCCGCAGGGCCAAGATGACGGTGCTTCCACGTGAGTCAGAGCCAGGCACGAGGCTGCATCTTCACCGGCTCTGGCTGGGCTCTTCACGCTAGCTGATGATGGTGGTGGTGGTGGTGGTGATGAAGGTGGTGGTGGTGATGAAGGTGATGGTGGTGGTGGTGGTGATGGTGGTGGTGGTGGTGATGGTGGTGGTGGTGGTGGTGGTGGTGACGACAGTGATGATGGTGATGAGATAATGATGGTGGTGGTGATGATGGTATTGGTTGTGATGATGGTGATGGTGGTGGTGGTGATGATGATGTAGATAATAGCGATGACGGTGATGGTGACGACAGTGATGGTGATAACAGTGATGATGGTGATGAGATAACGGTGGTGGTAGTGATGATGAAGCTGGTGAAGGTGGTGGTGGTGGTGGTGGTGATAATAGCAATGATGGTGATGGTGACGACAGTGATGGTGATGAGATAATGATAGTGGTGATGATGATGGTGATGAAATGATCAAAGATAAAGGTGATGATGGTGATAGCATTGATGGTGGTGATGGTTGTGATGATGAAGGTGCTGATGGTGTTCATGGTGTTTGTGATGGTGATGATGAAGGTGGTGATGGTGTTGGTGGTGGTGATGGTGATGGTGTTGGTGACGGTGAAGATGGTGATGATGGTGATAGCATTGATGGTGGTGATGGTGATGATGAAGGTGGTGATGGTGTTGGTGGTGGTGATGGTGATGATGAAGGTGATGATGGTGATGATGGTGATAGTGATAGTGATGATGGTGATGATGAAGGTGGTGATGGTGTTGGTGGTGGTGATGGTGATGATGAAGGTGGTGATGGTTTTGGTGGTGATGATGGTGATGATGAAGGTGGTGATGGTGTTGGTGGTGGTAGTGATGATGGTACTCACGGTGTTTGTGATGGTGGATGGCAGTGGTGATGAAGGTAATGATGGTGGTGACTGATGATGGCAGCTGCCATGTGCTGGCACCGACCGTGTGACCAGATGTGCCAGATGCTTTACACCAGGGGTCCTCAAACTTTTTAAACGGGGGGCCAGTTCACTGTCCCTCAGACCGTTGGAGGGCAGGACTATAGTTTAAAAAAACTATGAACAAATTCCTATGCACACTGCTAAGTCGGCTGCTAAGCAGGACAGGCAGCGGCGGCAAAAACACCCGGCGGGCGGATAAATGTCCTCGGCGGGCCGCATGTGGCCCGCGGGCCGCAGTCTGGGGACCCCTGCTTTACACCCTTTGCTCTCTGTGACCTGCACAACAACCCTCAGGTGAGTTATTGCCCCTTAGCCGTCGGCATTAAAGAGGCGGAGGCGTCTCTGAGAGGAAGGAGCTCATTCTACCATGGACCTTGTCGCTCCAACTGCGACCCCTCTCCTGCCCTCGGCAATGAGAGTGAAAACAAACTTCTTTGTACAACAGGGGCGCTGAGGGGTGCTGCTGGGCTTCACACACCTCCCTTTGCTGAGGGCTCCCCGAACTCCCGGCAGAGGCCACCTCCTGCCCAAGCCCCACAAAGCCCAAGCCACAGCAGCCAGGCGGCAGTCAGCCGAGGCGGCAGGCCAGCTGCACTCAGCACGGTGGCCGAGTGCTTGCCACCGGGCTCTGCCTCTGCCCACGGGAGGGGGCCGGTCCCTCCCCACCCTCCTCGCCGAGGCGCTGGCGGCCCTGGACCAGGACGTGAGGCCGTGAGTGCCCTAACTACACTCTGTGCTCGGGGAGGGGGGAGGGGCCGGAGGGCAGAGCTGAGCGGGGCTGCTGCCGGGAGTCCTCCTGGGCCGGTCTGACCTCTGGGCTGCACGGGATGGGCGGGGCGGTGAGGGGGGCATTGGGAGGAGGCGCACAGGGCGTGGCTGTGGCCTTGTCTCTCTCCTGACCCACCTGCACGACTGGATGCCCAGCTGCTCTGCCAAAGCACGAGCCCACAAACACCCCGGGGTGCAGACCGAGCACCCACTCTCCCGCCTCCTCCCGCGGCCTCCTTCCTTCCTCCTCAGGGCAGGGCTCGCAGACAGTCAGCTGACTTCCTGCCTCGGGGCCTGGCTGCTCTGGAGAGCGAGGCCGCAGAACCCGCTGGGAACCCGCCCTGCAGACACCTGGGCCGCAGACACCCCACCCGCACTGGCCCGCACCGCGTGGGGGCAGACCCTGCTGACCGCTGACCGCGGCCTCCGCGCAGCGCATCCGAGGCTGAGGGCCCTTCTCAACGCGGGCCCTGCGCTCACCGGCTCCTTGATGCGTCCTCGTCCCCGAAGCGCCCATCTCAGGAGAGAGGCACGGAGGGGCAAGGTCCTGGGAGCGGCCAGGGGCCGACCACCCGCCCTCACCTCCCCCGCAGCCGAGGCAGAGCCTGCAGGCAGGGAGGCGAGGGCGCCGCTGCAGGGCTCCTTCCTCGCCTTCAGGCGCACTGAGACCCGCTCCGCAGTCTAGCGCCCCACGCAGGGGCTCAGCCTCCTCCCAGGTCCGATTCCACACCCGCCAGGGACCGGCTGTGGCCCCGAGAAGGTTTTCAATAAAGCTTGCTCTGTGCGCCTGTGAGTCACAGCACCCGCTTCCGGGGTACGGAGTGTCCCCAGAGCAGGGCCCGGAGCCTCCGGGGTACGGAGTGTCCCCAGAGCAGGGCCCGGAGCACGGGGAGCGGGAAGAGCCTGCAGCTCCCCCGCCGCCACGTCCTCCTCAGGGACCCCGTGTTCCCGGGACCTCTGTCTGCCACGTGCCTCATCCCTGCTTATGCGTCTGTCTCTCTCAGGGGCCTGTGGCTGATGCACGCCCACCCCAGCACCTCGCACACAGTAGGAGCTTCGCTGACGTGGACAGGACTTGCAGAGTTGGGATAGCCTGTGTGGCTAACCACGGATTCTCCTTGGAAATTGTCACACACACACACACACACACACACACACACGCACGCGCACGCACACACACACACACACACACACACAGTCTTCCTGCTTCTTGGCCAGAGCGCCGTGGTCCCAGCACAGCTGCCCGCGCAGAAGGCGGGAGCAGGGGGCTACGTGGGAACAGCTCTACCTAAAGGGGAGACGCACCCTCCCTCCTCGCAGTTTCTCATCTCGGCCTCCCAGCAGGGCCCACGCCAGCAGCGCTGGTGCCGCGGTTCCTGGTTGTGCCGAAAACTTTCCGACCACACTCCTGGGTCCACACAGGCCTCCAGCCCAGGCCGCAGCCTCCTGGCGCTGGGCGGGCGCCGGGTTCCCAGGCGCAGGGCGGCTTGGCCGGGACAGGCCGGCCTCTGCTGACTAGTCTGAGGCGGAGCAGGGCAGAAACCACGCTGTCTGAGGCTCTTCGATGTCAGAGCCAAGCCTCGCCCCCGTCTCACGAAGCGGCTCCAAACCACCGCCGGCCGAGGGAATATCCTCCAGCGACTTCCGACGGCTGTGGGCCGCGGCCGGAGCACATCTGGCCGGCAGAGGGGCTCCTGGGTCCCCAGCCAGGGTGCGCTTTCCAGGGGTTCGTCGGAAGGGCGCCGAGCCAGCCCGGGGCCGCCCAGCTGGTGCGCCTGGTTCGGTTCCACACGGAGCAGAGCGGCCTCAGCAAATTCTTCGAGGGACAGGCAGAGGCGGGGAGCGGGCGCAGAGGAAACGACCGCTCCTCCCTGCGGCCCACACTTCGCAGGCACAAGGCGGCGGCCCCGGGACCTGGACGGGCCGCCCGCAGAGGCTTCCAGCGCGGCGCCCCTGGGGAGCGCAGTCCCCATCGCACAGCAGAGCGCCGTGCTTTTGCGCGCCGCACGCGTGGAACGCCGCTCTGATGCCAGGCCGGTCGGCCAAGCACAGGCGCCGGCCGCTCCCTTTCCGCAGCCCCACCAGCTCCGGGTTCTCGTCGCGAGCAGCACAGGATGAGGCGTGCTGGGGCGGGGGGAGGGGCAGCCTTGGGCTGGGGGCGCCTGAGAGGGTTGGGCGGGCCGTGTGACATCACCCCGCATTCCTGACGGCCAGAGAACAAGGCAGCCCTTTCTAGGACTGCCTTCCAGTGAGAAACTGCCAGACTTAGGTCGCTTTCCAAATGAGGAAACTGAGGCACGAGGCCACCTAGAGCAGGGCTGGTGAACTGCTCTTAAAGGCCCAGGCACTAAATAGCTCAGGCGTTGCTGGCCCTCTGGTCCCTGTTGTAACAGTAAACAGGTGGTTGTGTGCCAATAAAACTTTATTTGCAACAACCGACGACGGCCTGTGTGCGGTGGTCTGCCAGCCCCTGGCCTGGGGGTTTGAGGTGCAAAGACCCACGGGCCATCACTGGAGGGGAGTCCCCTTGGGGAAGCTCTAGTTAGAGATTAAGTCTGTTCTCACAAAATACTGTCATCCCATACAGACCCACCTCGCCCTCCAAGGTCCTCCGTGATGAGGGTGGTCCCCACGCCCCTCCCGGCCCAGGCTCTGGGGTTGAGGGCCGGGCAGGCCGCAGTGGACAGGGGCTCAGGGCTCCCCTCCGTCCCACCTAAATCCCAGAGGAAGAGAAGGTTCCAGCACACTGAAAAGGCAGGTCCCGGTGCCCCAGACACCAGGCCTCCAACGAGGCCCAACGCAGATTCCGAAACCTGGGACGGGGACCCACTCTGCCCCACACCCTCCTCCCGCTGGCACGCTCGGGACCGGCCTCACGGCGCCCCCCCATCCCCCGCCCTGGGGAGGCGGGTCTCTCGAGGGCCCAGGGCTGGGGCAGGCGGGAAGGCCCGCACGCTGAGCCGCAGGTGCCGCTTGGGAACACGGCTCCTCACGCGTGGGTCCCGGCTCCCGGAGGAAACTGTGCGCGTCCCCATCCGGGCCCTGCGCAGTGTCGCCACTTCCAACTGGACTTTCAGGCCTTGGGAATGATCCCAGTTTAGCCGACTTCATCCAGAACGGTGACAACTGTCACCTCAGGCCGTCTGGACAGCTCAGACAGTGGCCGCAGCGGGCCAGATGGTCACGTGAGATCCCAGCTGCTGTCCTGGGCCGCGCACTGACCCAGCCACCTCCCTGTCCGCACAGCAGAGAGCCCGCGTCCAGGGCCGGTCTGTCCCACCACGGCCACCACGGCCCACGGGGGAAGACTGCTTCGCCAACCCTCAGCCCCGTGAGGCCAGCCCACTCCCCCCAAGCCTAAGGGGGCACCAAGATGGGATGGGCCTGGGACCCGAAGCCCCGCCCAAGTGGCAAAAGCATAAAGCATGGCCCTCGAAGCAACGCCTGGCCTTGCCATGCCGGCCTGTGACCCGCACTGCACACAGCCGGCGCTCCGTCAATGCACACGATCTGAACAGCTCCCAGCGCTGTTGCTGCCGGAGTCGCTGGCTGCAGAGGCTGCAGGCCCCACCTTCCTATATGGCAGGAGCGCAACCTAGAGCCACGAATGCCATTTTCCAGGAAAACCGGGGAGCGGCTGCCAAGCCCCGAGGACCGGACTTCTCTGGCACGTGCTGCTTGGCCTGTGGCCTCGCCTGGGCCGTCCCACACCGTCCTGGCGCCCTCTGGGCGGGCGCTCACTGCTGGAGTGCTGGGGGCGGGGGGGGGGGGCACCCAGGCCTGGGGCCTGCGGTGGGTCAGCCGTGCAGACCTGGCTCGGAGCCTGGGTGGGGACGGACGCGGCTCAAGCCCTCCGACCAGCCACACGAGCCCCAGCCCCGGGCGTGGGGCGGCCGAGACCCCAAAGCTGCACCGGGACCCTCCTGAGACGTCCCTCCCAGCAGCCCGTGGAGCCGACTCGGAGCGCGGACCCTGGGCCGACCCGGCTCTGGGCGTGAGTGTCTCACACGAACGGCCTTTTTTTAATCCTCCCCCGAGGATATGTCTCCAGTGACTTTTAGAGAGAGCGGCAGAGAGAAACACATTGACTGGTTGCCTCCTGCACATGCCTGACCAGGGCCGGATGGGGAGGAGCCTGCAACCGAGGTATGTGCCCTTGACTGGAATCGAACCCGGACCCTTTAGTCTGCAGGCCCACGCTCTATCCACTGAGCCACACCGGCTAGAGCTGCATACAGATCTCTTTAGTGCTGCCAGCGATAGGACGAGAAGGCGTCGGCACCCTGCCTGCGGATGGGGAAGCTGAGGTGCGGAGAGTCACGTGAGTTGCCCAGTGTGGCGAGCCGGCACGGCCATGGCACACTCAGCCCCAGGCGCCTTATGTGCCGCGCCAGCTCAGCCAGGTTCGGTGACCCTGAGAGGGGGCGGTGACGGATTGAGGACAGACAGACAAGAGAAGGAAAGCTGGGTCTGGGTGGGACGCTGCCCTCTCTGATGGGGAGACAGCGCCACGGACTACCAGCCGTGTCGTTATTTTACAGCCGATGCCACGAGGCACAGTGAGGGCTGGTCAGGATGTTCACAGCATTCTCGTGGGTTTCGATCCCACTCAACTACATGCACCTGGTCCAGCTTTGTTTACCTGCAGCCTCTGTCTCTCAGGCACGTGGGGCCACGTGTTCGGACCACAGGCTCAAGCTGACATCTCCAGCTGTTGGCTATCACGGTGCTGGGAGGCTCTGCCCTCCACGCTGGGACGTGCACGTGGCCATGAGGACTGTGCCCTCTCGTCAGTCCGAGGCTTGAACCTGTCCAGACACTGTGGCCGCTCTCCACAGCCCGGGGTGAGGGTAGAGCCCGTCCCACGGGCGCAAGGCCCCGCCCCCCACCAGCCCCGCTGCATGTCCGGCCCACACGCTGCCTCTGCCCTGGCAGCTGCAGCGACGGGCGCCCCTCTCCCCTCCTCTGCGGGCCCCAGGAGTCCAGCTGATCAGAGACGAAGGCCAGCGGGTCCCCAGGCCCCGCCCCCGGTGGCTTCCACAACGCGGGCCTGCAGATGCCTCAGACACTGCCCGGGCGCCCACAGGCCACAGGCCCCTCGGGTCGGCCCGTCTCCCAGGCGTGTGCCCGCACCAGAGCGTGACCCGCAGCCAAGGCTGCTCCCCGCACGTCTGGGACTGACTCAGGAAGCAAAGCCCCCGCTCTCCAGAGAGCCCCGGGCACCCCCACGCTCCACGCCTCCCATCTCCATCACCTGCGGCTCCGAGAGGCCCTCCCGCGTGGAAAACCACCACGTGGCTAACCCTGCCCCCGCGTGTCCCTGCTGAACTCCCACATCCTCTCCCGGGAGAGCAAGGCGACGGTGTCAGCACTCGGCCCGACCCGAGTGACGCGAGCAGAGAGCTTATGCAACCTGGCGGCGAGGACCGGGGCGGCGGGGTGACCCAGGGGGAACGGGGTCTCCCCGGGTCACCGTGAGGGGTGCTCCTGCCTATTTCTGAGAGAAGAGATTGGAACGGGCAGAAACGGGGTCCCAGCTCCACCGCGGGCAGGACCCATCGGCACCGACACCCTCCCCAGCCGGCAGCGAGCCCCGCTGGGTGTCCGGCGAGAGCCACACACAGGACACGGGCCGGGGAGCAGCTTTGTTGTTCATCAGTGTCACCCACCGACCCCTCCCTTCCCGGTTCACAAACAAGGAAGTGGAAGCGGACGGGGCGCCCTGCCCAGGGCACAATGTGAACGGCCCACCGGCCCCCAGAGCACAGCTCCCGCCTCACCCCCGTGTCCTCGCGGCCGAGGGGCCGCCCCTGCAGGCAGGGCCAGGGCTGCCTTCCCGGCCGCCTACCTAACCACGTGGCTTTGGGCAAGTTCACGGACACTGCCCGGCGCCTCACCCCCCAGGGCCACAGCAGATGCCGGAGCCCTGGCTGCCACGGCAGGGTCCCGCTTCCCCCCCGTTCCTGCGGAAAGACGGCGGGGGTTGGCAGCGATGCCCGTCACGCGGGGAGGAGGCCTGCTGGCGGGGAGGCGGGGCCGCCCGCACCCACAGGCTCGGACAGTGAGGCCTCACCCTCTCCCTTTCCCAGCCGATCGTGACCGTTTCCTCATCAGGAAGCCGACTCCCCGGCGCCCACGGCTTTCTGCCTTTACTCAGCGTTTATTTCATTACAAACGGAGTCCCTGGGCTGACCGAGCCGTCGCCACCCTCCAGGCCGATCGGCAGTGCGTGCTGCAAAGGGGAACTGCCCTGCCTGCAGTCAGCACGGGGCCCCACGCGGCCGGAGGGGTGCTCCGTGGGAGACGCAGGGGGCAACTGGACCCAGCAAGGCGGCTGGCTCCCGGCAGAGGAAGGCTCAGCAGGCCAGGCCGAGCCGGGGCCCCCACCCGGCGGCCCCCCGGGCTCACAGGTGGAAAGCAGAGAGCAACTGGAGCGAGCCTCACCCAGGGACGACCCGCCGGCAAAGAGCCACCAGTTGTTGCTGGACACCTGTGACGACTCCCCGATGCCGTCCCACCCTTGGCCCGAGGGAGCCGCCAGGACCAGCCCGTCGTCCCGGAGCGTCCGCGGGGCCAGCGCTCCCAGCACAGCTGCCACCTCGTGCCTCTCCTGCCCTCACTGCCCCGGCCAGCCTTCCTGCCACCAACATCTGCTCGCCCAACAGCTGCTGCCTGTTCCGAGGCTGCTCCGGGCGGCGGGGACTCGGCGTGCGGCGGCGGCCATCAGTCAGACCTCTGTTCCAGCGCCCGACCCCTCCTCGGGAGCGCCGCGCTGCTGCCGGGAGACGGTCGAGAAGTACAATTTGCCGCTCTTCCGAGCCGACCGGCCTGGAGCTGAGAACACAGCGAGGACCGTGGCAGCCAGGGGCCCGCCCGCCGTTCAGCGGGTCATCTCGGATGGCTGCCTTTTCTGAAACCTCTGCTCACACGCGTGCACAATCCGCGTGCACAATCCGTGTGCACAATCCGCGTGCACAATCCGGGCCCAAAGGG
The DNA here is from genome assembly GCF_027574615.1 of Eptesicus fuscus. Classification (NCBI taxonomy): domain Eukaryota; kingdom Metazoa; phylum Chordata; class Mammalia; order Chiroptera; family Vespertilionidae; genus Eptesicus; species Eptesicus fuscus. Next base: position 60,020,106 of record NC_072489.1, on the reverse strand, counting down.
CCTCGCAGAGCTCAGGTCTCAACCGACGAGCGGTGGGTGCCTGGTGGCCAAACCAGGTCTCGGAAAGGCAGGAGCTCACCCTGCCGGCTAAAGTCCGCTAACACACACTCCTGCGCAGGCTGGGCCCGCCCTCGGCGGCACACGCGGTCCCCGCGCCAAGGGCGGCTGCGGCTCCATCTGAAGTGAATCTGCAGGGCGGCCTGCTCCTGCCCCAGCGCCCCAGGCCTTCTGATTTGTCCAAACGGGCACCTGCCTGACCCCGTGTCCCAGCAGGGCCTGCCTCTTCTCGGGGACGGGAACGGGCGAGGCCTGCGGTCACACGTGCTGCTGGCTTGGGCCGCGCCCCCCCAGGTCACCTGCTCACTCACGTGGGCGCACAGGGCCTGGCCTGGGGCCTCAGAGCCACCCGCCCTCCCTGCTGGTCTGACTCCGGGTTCTCCCGCTCCCGTTCCTGGGGCAACTGGAGGGGCTGTGGCTCCATCCTCCCTCTGCCTTCGCCCCGGTGCCCACACAGACACACCCAGGGGGCCTGCCCTCCGGGGAGCAGGGGTTTGCCGGACCCCCCCGCGGCTCCAAAGGTCTAACCAAAGCGGCACGTGGCACCTTCTGCCTGAGGCCCACGCACAGAGGCCCCCCCACAGGGTGCTGTTGGGAGCCCTCCCCCAACCCCCGGGGTGTAAACCAAGGTCACACCCGGGAAGGAGCCACGAGCCAGCGAGAAGGCGCGGGGAGCACGGAACAGCACCCACCCCCAGCACAGCCACCTCCCCAAGGACCGCGCCCACTTCGCGACATCACGAAGGCTGAGGACAGCCACGGGCTGCGGGGCGAGGGTCCGGGGGGAGTCCACACCCGCTGGGCCCGTGGGTCCCTGTCCACACACGCGTGCACACACACCAGCTCCCGGGACCCACACGGGCCCACAGGTGCCAGGCTCGTCTGGGCCCCTTTTTAAATGCGTAGAGGCCGCCGGGGCCGGCCGCCCAGGCTCCTGGGAAGGCAGGGCCCGCCTCCTGGAGCCATCCATCACCAGTGGGAGGCAACGCAGGCCGCGCCACCGGGGGCGAGGGCTGGCGGGGTCCCAGGCCTGGTGGGGGCTCCGGGTCCGTCCCCGGGGTGCTGGCCCGGCCCACGGCACACACTTCCCAGAGGCCCCCCTGCCCTCTCCCTGGACGCTGCCCCCAGGGCCTGGGCCAAGGGAAGGCGGGCGGGACCAGGCGGCCTCCTTAGGATCCTGGAGACCCGCTGGGACCCAGGGACGCAGCCCGTGCTGTCCGGGCACGGCCCCAGCGAGCAGTGTGTTTTTAAACGCTTCCTGCCGGCCGGGGTGTTACTCCATCGCGTGGCTAGTAAAATGGAATAACATGTGTGCGTTGTTTGTGTTACCTATCTGGCCTGTTAGCTGATAAAATCAGCTCAGCGTCACACGTGTAACCGAAGCCATTTATCGCACCTGGAACTCGGGGTTTCCTTCAGAAGTCGCCCCAGCCTGTCCCCTTGCCAGCCCTTTACCGACTTAAATTTCTCCTGCGGAGGAAAATTCCAGCCCGGGGTCCAAGGTAAATGCATGTGTCCAATCAGGGTCCAGCTGCCAAGTCCTCGGGAGACAGAGGGACACGCTGGAGCGGCCGTGGGAGAAATGGAAACTTGAGAGCCAGGGGTGGCGGACGGCGGACGGGGGACGGGGCGGGGAGGGGGGTGTCTGCCTGGCCCTCCTTGAGGACCCACCCCACGGACTCCACAGGCTTGCGGGGGGCGGAGGGGGAAACACCAGTAGCTTGTCCCCCAAGCTGGGAGTCCGGGCTCTGGGTCAGGGATGGGCTTTGGACTTGAGATCCTGTACCTCTTCTTTTGTGGGGGAACCGAGAGAGAGGAAACGCTCTGGGAACGGAAGCGGCATGTGCCTTCTGGAATGAACCGGGCCCGGCGGGCAGAGCAGCCCTGGCCGACAGGGAGTGGGCCGTGCCGGCCGGGGAAGGAGTGGCCGTGCCGAGCCTGCCCAGAGGCGGCCACGCGCTGCCGGGGCAAGGCCGAGCGCTCACTGCCCGCGGGGCTCCCTCCGGCAACGACCGATGCTCACACAGACCAGAGGCGGCCACGGTCGGGCCGGGGCCTCCTGGACGCTGAGCCCCGAGCGTCGAGTCCTCCCCATCACACCTGCCGGCCCTGGAGTGACAGGTCACGGGCCGACCCTGCCGCCTGGGCCTCACTGCCATCCGCCCTCCCAGGGAGAAGCAAACGCAGCGACGCTCCTGACGACGGGCATCAGCTCCAAGTTCATCTCATTCGGGTCAAGGTCAGTGTGAGCACAAGGCAGGGCTCCGAGGCAGAGGGCGCAGCCCAAGTGACGGGCGTGTGGCCCGAGGCCCCGCCTGGCGAACAGCCAGGCCGGGCACAGACACAGGCGGCACGGGGACCGTGGGCGAGTGTCTCGCTGGCCTCCCATTTTGACAGCTGAATCGAAGAATAAGGGCCTCCGCCATCCCTCGTCCTCTAAAGCCACAGCCCAGCCCTGAGCGCAGGGCCAGCCGTCCGAGGGCGCGGGTCCGGCCGGGAGGGCATCCTCACAGCCTGCGGGGAGGTCCTGCCAGGCCCTGCGGCGCCCGGGGGAAGGGGCACAGGGCTTGGTGTCACTGGTCTGCTCGCCAACACCCTGCCTCTCGGCACCTACCTGTGTCTGCACGCTCACAGGGACAATTTCTGATTCAAATGGAGAAAAACTGACACTTTAACAAGAATCTCGCCCGGCCGGTGTGGCTCAGTGGTTGAGCATCAACCAATGAACCAGGAGGACAGGGTTCGATGCCCGTCAGGGCACAGGCTGGGGTTGCGGGAGGCAGCTGGTCCATGATTCTCTCTCATCACGGATTTTTCTCTCCCTCCCTCTCCCTTCCTCTCTGAAACCCATAAAAACGTGTATTTTTTAAAATCTCATCTTTCTTTGGATAGGATTTAAGATACAAGGCGAGGCCCCACTCCCGAGGGCCTGTGAAACGTGCCCGCCGGCGCCCAGCGGCTCCCGCGGCCCCACCCCCCGCGCCAGGCCCTTACCTGTGCCATCTTGGCCAGGTCCAGGGAAGGCCTCGGCTCGGGCCCCTCCTCGGGGCGCCGCCGCTTGACGCCCACCTTCTTGTCGTTGAGGACGCAGGGCTGCGAGCGGCTGCGGGCCAGCCCGCCGGGGCGCCGGGCCAGCTCGGGCGTGGAGGCGGGCGTGCTGCAGGCGGACGGCGCGCAGAACCCGGCGAAGGCAAACCGCTCGTGGGAGCAGGAGAGCGACCGCTGCATGTCCAGCCGCGCGCCCCCCGTGGGGCTCCGGTCGGGGCTCCAGAGGTCACCCTGTCCGCAGGTGGCCGCGCCGGGCGCCCCCGGGCAGGCCTGGCCCCCGAGGTGGCGGGGAAAGCCCGCAGGGTCGCAGGGCGAGGCGAGCGCATCGGCGCGGGACGGGAGGCTGAAGCTGGAGCTGCGCTGCATGGTGCCGGGGCCGCCGGCGAGGCGGGGCACGCTGCCCCCGCTGTAGCAGCGCCTCTTCTCCACGGGGGTCCAGACCCGGGACCCCAGGGGCCGCCAAGAGGTCCGGCAGCTGGACATCTCGTCCGAGAAGGACAGGGACCGGCACTGGCGCTTGCTGGGGGGCGCGGAGGGGTTCCCGTGGTGGTCGCTGAGGCTGAGGTCCTGGATGAGGCTGGTCACGGTGCCGGCGGCCGCCGCCTCCGGGTGCCACAGGGTGCCGTCCGGGCACCGCTCGGGCAGGCGCTCCCAGAGGCTGGCGCTCGGCGGGTCAATCTGAAGGGGACACTCCCTGTCCAGGTCGCGCCATCTGTCGTTTTCTGGATCAAAAATGACAAAGAGAACACAGGACGTGAGCGGCCCTCGCGCCAGCCGCTCCCTCCTCGCCGGGAGCCCGGCTTCTACGGGAAGGCCCTCACCCCACGGCCCCCTCACCTTACGGAGGAGAAACAGGCTCAGGACCCCAGCCCCGGGCGCCGGGCGGCTCTTTCCAACACCTGACTGCCTCGCAGGAGCCCAAAGCAGTCCCGCCCCCCAAGTGCCTTCTCACTTACAGACGGAAACCCCGCCGCCCCCCCCCCTCCCCCGGGCAGCAGAGCTGGGCACAGCCCGCACCTCCCGTCGCACGCGCTGTGGCTCTCAGGCTGGGACTCAGGGCCCTGGCCGGAGACCGCCACCAGATGGAAGTCGATGGATGCCTCAGGGGTCAGGGTCCATGGGGCTGGGGGTGCTGCCAGGGTACCTGACCTGAATCCACCTTTAAAACACTTGCTGACAGCCCTGGCTGGTGTGGCTCAGTGGATAGAGCATCGGCCTACGGACTGAAAGGTCCCAGGTTCGATTCTGGTCAAGGCCACATGTCCGGTTTGTGGGCTCAATCCCCAGTAGGGGGCGTGCAGGAGGCAGCCTATAAATGATTCTCTCATCACTGATGTTTCTCTTTCTCTCTCCCTCTCCATTCCTCTCTGAAATAAATAAAAATATATTTTAAAAATAATAATAATAATAGAACATTAAAAAAAATACCTGCTGACAATAGAAACTGGGTGTTTTATTAATTTACGTCCCACCCACCGAAATGCCCCAGAGCAAAAAATCCCAGCTGCCCATCATGGAGCCATCCCTGTGTTCTCACGATTCCTCCCTGAAGCCGAGGCTAAGGTGGTTCCCACAGAGGATCGAGCCTGGGGCTGCAGAGACCGGGGGATGGGGGGGTACAGGCTGCACGTGCACAGCAGGTCCCTCCTCGGGCACGCGCAGAAGCTGGCCCGCTGTGAACCACCAGCTCTGCGCGGGAGCCTGCGTTTCAGGGACCTAGTCCAGAACCGCTTTTCTTTTTTTAAAATTTATTTTTATTGATTTCAGAGAGGAAGGGAGAGGAAGAGATAGAAACATCAATGATGAGAGAGAAGAATTGATTGGTTCCTCCTGCACGCCCCCAACTAGGGATTGAGCCTGCAACCCAGGCATGTGTCCTTGACGGGAATCAAACCCGGGACCCTTCAGTCTGCAGGCAGACACTCTATCCCAGTGGTTCTCAACCTTCCTAATGCCGCGACCCTCTAATACAGCTCCTCATGTTGTGGTGGCCCCCAACCATAAAATTATTTTCGTTGCTACTTCATAACTGTAGTTTTGCTACTGTTATGAATCGTCATGTAAATATCTGTGTTTTCCGATGGTCTCAGGCTCTACAGCAGCGGTTCTCATGACCCACAGGCTGAGAACTGCTAGCGGGTGAACGCAGAGGGAACGACGGCTCCAGTCGGGCAGCGGAGGGTGGAAGTAAAAGCCAGAATGACCTGCAGGTTTTCAGCCAGTTCTCATGGCACTGGCATCGGTTACTGAGCACACGCCGTGGGCGGTGGAGTCCACACTGCGCCCTGCATGCGGCACCACCCCTGCCCACGTGAGGAGACCGCGGCGTGGAGGAAGGCGCTCAGCCAACTAGGGGAAGGGTGTAAACCCCGCTGGCCCGTGTCTGGTTAATATTCTCGGAATTTCCTGCTCCGTGTAGGTAACAACGTATCAAATTGTCACTGCAGCGCAGAGGGGACCTGGCCCTGCCCGAGGGATGTCTGAGTCGTGCAAGGTGGCCACATGCAAGGAAGCTGTGAGGCGGCCCCCGGGAGGGCTCCGGGCAGCGAGGACTCCACATCGGCCTCAACGGGCTCTGACCACGCCGTGTCACACGGAGCAGCGAGGCCGGGAAGAAGCTTCGTGAGCCAAAGGTGAGACCAAATCGGGGCTTGGTGTGCGACTCCTTCAGGGCACTCTGCTGCGTCCTGAGACACACAGCCTGAGGGCTGGGACCCGGGGCGGGACACGCAGGAACCGTCCCGGAGGCCGACCCCATGACAGGGCCTCTGGGGCTGGAGAGGCCTGAGAGGGATTTTCCTTCGGTCCGGCCAGGCCAGTGGGGAACAGAGCAGGATGGCCACCAAATGTCCCTCAGCTCAACCTGAACCTTCCGGGCCTGGTGCGTGGCAAGGCTCGGTACTGTTCCTTTAACGGAATTTGATACATTGTTACCTTTCGAAAGAAGCATTTATGCTGCTCAAGAATGGTCCACCAAGACCCCTCTATTCATCACTTTTAATAAATTTCCATTGAAAGTTGAAAGTTCAGTAAACTAATAACGAAGTGCCATTAAAAGAAATACAGACTAACAATGACTGAGTCACAAGCGCCTGGATATCTGATTTAGCAGGACAGCTACGCTCAGAACACAAGTGCATGTGTCCTTGACGGGAATCGAACCCGGGACCCTTCAGTGTGCAGGCAGACGCTCTATCCACTGAGCCAAAGCGGCCGGGGCAAGAATGCTCCGTGTAGGTAACAATGTATCAAATTGTCATGTGTTGGTAACAATGTATCGAATTGCCATGTGTGGGTAACAATGTATCAAATTGTCATGTGTGGGTAACAATGTATCAAATTGTCGTGTGTGATGAGGTTCTGCAAAAGGACAGGAGACAGCAAAGAAGTCCACTGCGTGCCGGCCGGCGCGGCTGGCGAGTAAATCATGGGGGACGACACGGAGCAGGAAGAGGCCAGCCCCGAGGTCGTTAGCCACGGGGGGCGCTGTTGAAGATGCTATGCTGCCCTCACACAGCCGCACAAAGAAACGGGACAGAAAACGCTCTACACAGCGAGACTCTGATTTAGCAAAAGACGCAGGTTACATGGGAGGGCCCGGCCGGCGGGCTCAGTGGTTGAGCGTTGACCTATGAACCAGGAGGTCACAGTTCATTCCCAGTCAGGGCACATGGCCAGGTTGTGGGCTGGATCCCCACTAGGGGGCGTGCAGGAGGCAGCCGATCCATGACTCTCTCTCATCATTGATGCTTCTCTCTCTCTCTCCCTCTCCCTTCCTCTCTGTCGTCAATAAAAATACGTATTTTAAAGAAAGTAAACCAGGAGGTCCGCAGTGAGTGGCAGACAGCTGGTTGGTTCCTATTTTTCCCTTTTTCTCTCCCTACAGCGTCTGCACTTTCTGTAAGAACACATGTATTTCCAAGTCCACGGGGAGGGGCGTGGCCACCAGGCCGCTAGGCGGTGCCGGTCAGGGCCCGGCCGCGCTCCCAGCCTCCTCTGGGTTGGCTGCTGCCTCTCAGGGACGTTCCCACAGAACAACCCTGGCCACCAACTTCTCTTTGGGGCGAGGCGCCAAGGAGCCAGATGGCCCAGGCAAGCGGCCAACTGAGGAAGGAACCAGCGGGGCCCCCGCGGTGGCCCCTGCTTACGCTGCACCCTACAGAATGCGCCTCTCCGGGCCCGGGGGAACCAGCGAGACCGCAGGGGCCGGCCCATCCTCAGGGACACCGCTTCCTGTCGCGTTTCCCTGGAATTTCCCCGTCTCGAGGGAAATCGCGGGAGGAAGGGGAGTTGGGAGCCAGGTCAGCACGGCCATTGTGCCTCCGGCCGTGCCATCCCGGGGCTTGGGGCCTCGGGGGCTCTCTGGCTCCCGCCTGGTCAGTCCCACGTCCTCTCCGCCTTCAGAGGACGCTCGCAGGCCCACCCCTGCCGGGGCCCGTCCCCTCCCGCCGCTGCCCACTGCCCCGCAGAGAGCACGCCAGCTCTCAGCCCGCAGCCTGGCCCTGGAGACACGTCTCCCCAGTAGGCCCGACGCTCGGGCACACTTCCTGTGACGTCAGAAGGCAGCTGAGGATCAGGTCGAGTCAAAACCACCCTTGAAAATACCCAAAAAACCCTGGCGAGTCATTCTCAGGCACCAGAAATTCTGTATAAGATGAAGTTTGGCCCGGCCAGGTGTCTGTGGCTGAGCATCAGCTCAGGAACCAGGAGGTCGCGGTTCGATGCTGGGTTGGAGACTCCCTCCCCAGTTGGGGGCGGGGCGTGCAGGAGGCAGCCAAATGATGACTCTCTCATCACTGATGTTTCTAGCTCTCTCTCCCTCTCCCTTCCTCTCTCTGAAGTCAATAAATAAATATATTTTTTTAAAAATACAACAAAAAAAACCCTGAAGTTTGATGAACTGACTGCAGCAATGAGTACAGGTAACTTCCATCGGCAGAGGTGGGCGTTCGATTTGTTTCCAGGTTAACAAACCCCCACGGGGACGGGGCTGCGTGGCTAATTCCGAGGTGCCCCGCCTGCCTGGAGGAACCGTCCCGCTCTCCGGGGTTAGCCGCTCAGGCCTCAACGTGTGAAACGTCCTTGTTGCGGGAGAATGAAAGGAGTCAGCTGTCAGCTCAGCCCACGGTTAAAGGCAAGTGCAGGGGGGCTGCGTGAACCTCAGCTTCCCCCACCATCAGCTCTTCTCGGCCCCACACCTTTGCGAAGGTGCAAGGCCTGGAATGATCTCCTGCCTTCGTCCTCCCACAGCAGCCTCGTACCCAGCACCGCAGAGCCACCTGGACCATCTTCACCTGCCCCCCGCCTTCCCCCGTCGGCCCCCGGGCACCCACAGCTCTGCCTAGACTCTCAGTCCTGAGGCCCACATGTCCCCTGACCTTCACGATCTGCTTCCGTGTCTGCCGCTGGGCACGAGCTCTGGGGCCCTGTCCGGGCATGGCTCCCCCGTGCCAGCACGGAGCGGGGCACCCGGCAGACCCCGCGGGGGCGGCTGCAGGAAGCAGCGAGTGACAGTGCAGACAGAAGCCCAGAGCAGACCCAGGCTGCGTGCTTGGTCTCACTTGTCTTTTTTTTTATTTTTTAAATTAATATATTTTTATTGATTTCAGAGAGAAAGGAAGAGGGAGAGAGAGAGAAACACCAATGATGAGAGGGAATCCTGGATGGGCTGCCTCCTGCACGCCCCCTACTTGGGATGGAGCCCACAACCCGGGCCTGGCCCCTGACCGGGAATCGAACCGTGACCTCCTGGTTCCTAGGTCGACGTTCAACCACTGAGCCAGGCCGGCCGGGCGATCCTACTTGTCTTTGCCCCCAGCACACGTCCCCTTCCTGGGCCAGGCAGGCCCAACCTGGGGGTCCTCGGAGCCCCACCCCACGGGGCGAGGACAGGTGCGTAAAGCAGGCGGGAGACTGGCTGAGGACTGACGGCTAAGGCACCGCCCGCAGAGCCCTCCAGGCGCCCAGCACGGCTCTCGTGCCCACACCGGCCAGGTGGCCCTGGCTGTCTGCGGAGAGAACACTCATTGTTTCTATCTTTATCGCTGCGAGGAGGAGCGTGTGTAAGAAAAGTAAAAACAATGGGGCTATGTTTAGCCCTCGTGTTTTCCCCTTCGCTCAGGGGACAGAGACCTGCTGGGTCGGGTCACCAGACAAAGGAAGCAGGAACAGAAGGTGGTTTTCAGCCGCAAAGCGCCCCGAGCTGCGGCCTGACGTCACGTCACGCTGTGCAGAGGAACTGGGCGGCTCGGGGAGGGGACACCGGACGCCCCGCCCCGCCCTCCGTGTCACTTCTGCACAAACAACCACGTCCCTCTTCCAGCAGCGACCAAGGCCACCGACGGGGGTCCACTGCGCCAGCCGGCGGCACGGGGAGGGCGGGCGGGAGAGGCCAGGCGCTCAGCTCAGCTCCGAGTCCCTCGGCTCTGGGCCCGGGTTCCTCACCTGCGGACCAGGCGACAGCTCGGGTGGGAGCTCAGGGCCTGCGAGGGCGCCGCCCAGGCTGGCGATGCTGGCGCCGCCCCGAGGCCTGCCCTGGGGACCGTCTCTGTGGGCTGTGGCTGCGACGGGAGCCTGTATGCCCCACCCGCGATCCTCAGCGTGGTTTCGGGGCCACCGGCGGGAGCGTATTTGGGGTGTTTGTTAGAACGCAGAGCCCTAGCTCAGTCCCTGACTTGCAAACGAGCTCTGGGGTGGGACCCTGCATTGCAGTTCGTTGCCCCAGGCGTTTTCCTGCCTCCACCCTGCAGCCCGGCCGCAGGCAGCGCCGCCCCCAGGAGGCGTCGGGGCGGATGGTCGGTGCCTGTGCAGCTGGATGGTGAACCCACTGCCCGGCGTCCGTGCTGCTGGCTGTGTTGGGCCGACAGCAAAGCAGAACCGTGGAGGAAAACCACCCACCTTCCACCCGAGTCCCTTTCACAGCGGCGGGGCGGGGGGGGGGGGGGGGGGGGCCCAGTGGCACAGGTGTTCTGGGTGGGGAGCCCACAGTCTGTGAGGAGGGAAGGACTGCCGCCTCCCAGCCTCCCCCCCCCCGCCCCACCCCACCCCCGACACCTGTGGCTTCTCAGGGAGGTTTCTGACAACACGCGCGGCAGATGTCAGCAGATGTGGGCTCCGGAGGGCACGTGGCCTGGGAGGTCGGGGGTGGGGGGAGGGGTGGCACGAGGCCTGTGCACTCAGGAGGTGGCACGTGGCCTGGGAGGTTGGGCACCCCCAGTTCCGTGCCATCCCCACCCTTTTAAGACCCAGGAGCATCGAAAGTGTCCCTGTTTCCCTGTCGAGCCCATCTTTGGGGGGCTGAGATGCTGCACAGGAGTGTGTGTGGGAGCCATGTACTCACAGGCCCTGCCTACAGACGGGGGGCAGGGGAGGACAAGGGGGGGACTGGACACACACACAGAAAGCACAGGCTCCCCCACTGGTACACGGACCAGGCGGCCTCCAAGGGGCCGTCCGATGCGGGGCCCCGAGACTGAGCTGGGGTTTCTGGGAAGCTCCCACGAGCCTGGGGACACACCAGCAGCCTCTGCCCCCCCCTCCAGCACACAGGGGCAAGAAGTTGGGCCCCCACCGCACTCACAGGGCTGGGTCCTGAGGCCCTGACGGAGGGCGAGGCCTCGGGGTGCAGAGATCAAGAGCTCGAAGGAGGAAACACGCAGAGCATCGCACGGAGCCTGTAACCCCGAACGTGCTGGTTTCCATCGCCCTGCCCTGGCCAGGACTTCCGGGGCCCAGGTTCTCGGGGACACCGGCCTCCGAGGTTCCCAGGCAGAGGACGTACGGACCCGATCTCTGTGCCCCGTCTCAGACGCCGCCCAGGCCACACCCACAGCACCACCGGCTGCGAGAGAAGGTGAAGCGCCTGAGGCCTCCCGCACACCCAGGCGCTGACTCATCCGCGGAGTTCACACCCGCCGGGCGAGGCCCTCCTGTCCTGGGGCTGCTGTGCTGAGCGGGGCCGGCAGCTCTCGGGCTGCGGGAACACACCCTATGCTGGCTCGGAGGGTAGAAGCTCACAACCTGCCGGTTATAACCCAGGAGGCCCGGCCGGCGTGGCTCAGCTGTTGAGCATCGACCCATGAACCAGAGGTCACGGCTCGATTCCCGGTCAGGGCACAGGCCCGGGTTGTAGACTCAGTCGCCAGTGTGGGCGTGCAGGAGGCAGCCGATCAATGGTTCTCTCTCACCATTGATGTTTCTCTGTTTCTCTTTCTCTCTCTCTCTCTCTCTCTCTCTCTCTCTCTCTCTCTCTCTCTCCTCTCTCTGAAATCATTAAAAAAAAATTTTTTTTAAAGCTACCACCTCACCTCTCTTGCCAAAACCGGTTTGGCTCAGTGGATAGAGCGTCGGCCTGCGGACTGAAGGGTCCCAGGTTCGATTCCGGTCAAGGGCATGTACCTTGGTTGCGGGCACATCCCCAGTGGGGGGTGTGCAAGAGGCAGCTGATCGATGTTTATCTCTCATCGATGTTTCTAGCTCTCTGTCCCTCTCCATTCCTCTCTGTAAAAAGTCAATACAATATATTAAAAAAGAAAAGAAAAAAAAAGCTACCACCTCTCAAAGAGGAAGCTTTGTTTCCCCGCAGACACCACTCCCGCGTGGCCCTGGGAGCCCCGCTTCGTGCAGGAGGAGACGTCAACAGCCACGTAGTTAAACGCGGCCCGACGGGCTTATAATTAAAATGCTGACAAACCGGAACGGGCGGCGCGGCGCGGCTGCTGTAATATTTTCACGATTCCTTTTCTGCATAATGTACGATCCCTCTGCTCGCGCGGCCTCCGTGTCCTCTGCCCGGGAAGTGGTTTACATTAATAAATAATTTACTGCCATAACTCCTAAAGTAATTATGGGTTTCCATCCGTTTTTTTCTTTTTAGCACACGAATGGGTTTGCTCTGTCCACAGACTCACGTTTACACGACTCTTCCCAGCGGCCTTTTCTGCGGCCACTGGGAGTGCGTTCGCGTTCCCACGGACATCGGAGTCCCAGGTCTCCTCCTCGCCCGAGAGCTGAAGCGAATGGACCGTGTAGTGTCCACTGTCCCTGCAACTCAGACCTCCTTTAACGGGTGCAACTGACCGGGGGGCGGGAGGGCAGCCTGCTCTCACCCCCACTTGCTATTTCACCAAAAAAGATTCAACTAGTGCAGGTTGGCCTGTGTCACGTGACCTGGATCGATGTGAAGAAGCACTTCCCACTGCGAGTGATGGGGGGGGGGAGCCGAGCACCAGGGTCGGGGCAGCCCCGCCCCCCCAGCACGTGGGGTTCTCTCGGCGCGGCTGCTCCCCCTGCCAGCCAGGCCACACCCAGGAAGCGGCCGCCGGACCAAGGTTTCTGTCTCAAAAACACACGAACCGGCCATGCGGTGGCTCTTGCCCACGAAGGTGTGCAGAGGAACCCCGGCCTGCACAGGTGTGCTGAGGGTGGGCCGGGAGGTAACCACGGAAACCAAGAGGCGCAGGTGGGCTCTGCTGGAGGCAGCCCTCGGGGACAGGCCCTGGCTCCCCCCGCCCAGCTCTGCTCCCTCCTCCCTGTGGGAAAGCACAGACCACTTCTCCGTATCAAGTTCCCAAAATGTGGAGGGGGCGGGGCGGGGGGCACAGAGGTGGGGGGGCCTGCGCTCCAGCTCCTGGGACGGGGAATGGAGTATTTACAGAGACCGGGGTGAGCACTGGACTGTGTGCGGGCGGCATTTCTGTCTGTTTGTTTGTTTTATGCCAATCCTCACCCGAGGGTATATTTCCAATGATTTTAGAGAGTGGAAGGGAGGGGGAGAGACAGAGAGAAACATGGATGTGAGAGAGACACATCGATGGGTTGCCTCCTGCACGCGCCCGGACCAGGGGCAGGGACCGAGCCTGCAACCGAGGTGCATGCCTTTGACGGGAATCGAACCCGGGACCCTTCTGTCCACGAGGCGACACTCTACCCACTGAGCCACACCGGCCAGGGCAGTGAGGCGTTTGCATTTCATCGGAGTGGGTGCCGAGGAGGCTGAGCTACTGGAAAGGGCGGCTTTGAAAGGGGAAGCGAACAGGCCGAGGCCCTCCCCGCCTTTCCAAAGGCGCTCGCCGGGTTTTCTGAAGAACGTCAGCGAGGCCCCTGAGCGGGGCGCGGGGCACGACGGAGTGGCGGGCCCAGTGCCTGCTCTCCCGGGAGACCCCCCGGACCAGGCCGGACCACGAGCCCTTTATCTGCAGGAGAAAGGCAGGGGGTGGGTGATTATAAAAACGTGGCGTTTTATCTGCTGAGCAGTCAGGCTCTGGAAGGGCCCAAAACCCGCTGGAACAGTCTGGCCGGACCCCCAGAAAGGAGGCGCGCCCCGATGAAATCTCGCTGCCTGGGATGCCCTCCCGGCGCCCAGCCCGGGCGAAGCCACACCTCCATCCGGCGGAAATGGGCAGGAGGGTCACCGGTCACCGGAGCTGCAGCAGCGCAGGCACGGGCCTGGGACAGCCTAGGCCTGCTGGCGCCCCGCCCCCGCCTCGGCCAGTGCGGGGAAGGCGGGAGGCCGGAGGGGCTGAGCCGGCACCTCGGGGGGCTCCGGCCTCTGATTCCTGCAAACACCCGCCACCAGCAAGATGAGGAGACCGAGGCTGGGCACACTGGTCCACAGCGCTGAGGGCCGAGGGCTCTCTCCCTGCACCAAGCACCCGCGTGTCGTAGTTACTCAGGGAGCACCTTGGAACAGGCCGCCGAGAGGGCACAGCTGTGCAACGTGCAGTGCGCGGTCAGGGGGGCCGGGCGCTTGTTGGGTCAGGAGGGCTGAGCAGCAGGCAGATAAGCACGTGGGGGAGAGACGCCGAGGAGGAGGACCAGGGCCCTCCACAGACCACTGCTCCCCGCGCTCCCCTCCTGCAGGCTGGGCCTGGTGTGGGCTGCAGAGCAGGAGCAAGGCAGGACCCCTGAGGGCAGACCCCAGCCACCCTGCCTGGGGCCCGGGCCGGGAGCGGCCTCTGTAGGAAGCACGCCGCATGCGCAGCCCGGCTCGCATCCGGAAGGATCCGTCTCTCCATCTCACTGTCCCAGGGCCTCTGCCTGGCTCCCTGGGCCTGAGGGTCTTCCCCCCCAGCGACTGCCTCACCTACACTCGCTCCCCAAGGAACCCAAAGGGGTCCCCCTGTTTGGACTGGCCTCTCCTGCAGGGAACAGGATACCTGCCTTAGTCTGCGCCCTCCTTCTCACCCGTCAATTACATGCTCACCTGGCCAGTCTCCTCACAAGGTCTCTCCCAGCCTCCCAGCAGCCCACAGGCAGGCGCCATCAGAGTAGCCATTTAGAACATGTTGTTGTTGTTAACCCTCACCCAAAGATATTTCCCATCGACTTTTAGAGAGAGTGGGAGAGGGGGGGAGAGACGGAGAGAGAACATCGATGTGAGAGAGGCACATGGATTGGTTACCTCCCGCACGCACCCCGACCAGGGCCAGGGATCGAGCCTGCAACCTAGGTGCATGCCTTTGACCAGAATGGAACCCAGGACCCTCAGTCCGCCGGCCGATGCTCTATCCACTGAGCCAAACCTCCTAGGGCCATAGTAGCCACTTTACTATGAGGAAACTGAGGCTGAGAAAGCTGAGCAGTTCAGGGCAACTACCTGGGCCCCCACTGCCCATGACGAAACCTCGGGAGCCCCCCCTCGTGATGGCGCACGCGGTTCTGAGGCCCGGGAAGCCGAGGCAGGGCCGGCCCTGAGAGGAGGGCTGACCCCCCACCACCCGGGGTCCTAGTCCGGCCGGTTCGGAGCTGAAGCCCAGGCCGGGCCGAGGGGCCGGGCGCCCGGGGGCCTCCCTCCAGCCTCGCACAGGACGGCGGCTCAGCGGTCGCTCGGTGGGGAGTGTGGCCGGATGAGCGGGCTCTGGGCCATGTGGCCGGGCCGCTGAGGTTTGTAACCACCTGGGAGGTGTTCACGGGGGGCCGTCGGGGGACGGGCCTCAGAAGCGTGTTGAGGGGTGAGCCAGGCCAGGCGATCCCCGCTGCCACTTCCTCTGCCGGCCAACGCCCGCCGCGGCTCTCCCTCCGCTGTGGCCTGTGACTGAGAAGAAGGCAACTCCTTCACCCCCGGCCCGGCCCGCTCTGCCCCGGGGCCGGCGCACCTCGCGAGGCCAGGTCTCCCCCTAGTGGATGCAGCCCCTGAGGCCGTGCGGGGACGAGTGTGGGCCCAGCACCCCGCACCCCGCAGCCCCTCCGGGAGTGGGTCTCACGGACACGGACACGGACACGGACACGGACACGGCGCAGGGAGGCTGAGGAAGGGCCCGCGTCGCCCTCCTGGGAGCCTGGTGCTGCCTTGGAGAAGCTCAAGGCCAAGTGTCCCCGAAGGAGGAGCCGGGGGACAGACGGAGAGGAGACCGGCGACGCTCCGAGCAGGAGGGATCCACACAGTCGACCCTCACCTTCCCAGCCCCCTTTCTCTCTCCGCATTAACCCCCACCCGAGGGTGTTTTCTCTATTGATTCTTAGAGAGCAGACAGGAGGAGGGGGGAGAGAGAGAACCGAGACGAAGCTGTGGCCCTTCGGAGCGCAGGCCGACACTCTAACCGCTAACCACACCGGCAGGGCCCTCCCGGCCCCTTCTGAAGAACAGGCATTCACGCTCCCGTGAGAGCCGGGACCGGGGCTCTGGAGGGAGTCGGGGGGGGGGGGGGGGGGGGCGCGCACAGCGCTGGGAAGCGTCCCAAGGAATCACCTAGAAGCAGACGCAGCTTCGACGCCCGGTCACTGTTACACCAGCCACCCAACACCCTGCGCCACCACCAGGAGACGGCGCCGCTGGGCGCGTCCGGCCCGCGAGCGATGCAGCGTCGGCAGGGAACCGGCGGTTCACGCTGCTGGTGACCCCGACGAATGAGAAAAGCATCAGGATTGCCTTCTGTACGTAGTTTTACGTACCCCTGTGCTCACCATGGGTTTAGCTAGGAAAACAGTGCAAAGAACAGAGAAGTGCCCCGACGTGGAGTTCTCCGGGGCAGGGGCTGGGCTTTACACCGCGGTGCGTTTTCTGAGGCAAACACGGGCCGCTACCGCGATCCTCAGACCGAGACTCGGTGCTGTTTGCAGCCGGAACTGCGCCTGGGAGCCACACTCCCGCCCCGGCCAGCAGCCCCGCACCGCAGGGACCCAAATCGCCAGGACACAGAGAGAGCCCCTGCGGCCGCCGGGGCCGGTCCAGCCCTCGGGCCGCCCCGGAGGACGCGGGCCCCGTGGGAGGGCGGGGAAGGGCTGCCGCCACTCGGTTACTCACCCATCACTCCACGGGAGAATAGGGTCGGTCCGTGGCTCATCTTCTCGGGCGGGCGCTGCAAACAACCAGAAAAGCATTCACTCTCCGGCCACAGAAGCAGGTCCGCACACGAGCCTGCGCGGCGGCTGCCTGAGCCGACGCCGGGGGAGCGCGGGGGAGCGCAAGGAGAGAGACGCGTTCACCGAGACAACGCCTGCCCATCCTGCGGCCGAGCTCTCTGTCCGAAGTCTCCAGTGGGTCATGGAGTCGGGGCCTCCAACACCCACGAGAAGGCCCGTGACCTCTGACCCTGGGCTTCTCCGTGGAGGGATGCGGAGGGTTGAGGGAGGACGGGTGATGTGCGCAGGTGACGGGGTCGGGGTGAACCGAGGCCCCGCACGGCTCAGGCTGGGAGCGGAGGGGACCTCACGGGGGCAGGAAGGACCCCGAGGGAAGGGCCGAGACCCTGTGCCACCCCAGGCAGCCCCTCCACACCGAAACGGAGGCTCGAAATGTACAACGCACAGCGATGGCGCCACGTCCCGCGGTGGCTCCCTTCCCACGGGGCTTCCACCTCGCCCCCTCCCCTGGCCGGGGCAGCGCGCCAGGGCCCGGTGAGAACAGGCCAGGGGGCCCGGCAGAGCCCCTGAGCCTGGACCACACGGGCTCCCTGTGCCAGCGGGCCCCAGTCAAGAGGGGGAGGAGGTGCCGTGTGGCCTCAGGAAGAAGTACTCCACAGCCGTCACCCCCTCATCCAGCCCCTCCACCAACCTGCACCAGCAACTGCCCCGCGGGCGGCGGGGGCTGATGGCGCAACGGAGAGAGAGGGTCCCAGCCCGGGAGGCGCTGGTCACCGAGGCCCTGACTTCCGAGGGGAGCCCAGGCCCCGCTCTTTAAGGCCGGGGAGGATGAGGGTGGGGCCAACGAGAGCACCTGGCCCACCCAGATAAGAGGGTGGCGAGCGCAGGGCACAGGTCCCACCTGCCCCCGCGCCCGGTGCAGGGACCTTCGCCCTCAGTCAGATGTGTGGCCTGGGGCGCAGAGGGGCGGCCGGCCGCCTTGGCTCCCAGGAAGCTCCCATTTCGTGGACGTCACAGTCACGTAGACAAACCATGACTCCACAGGCAGTGGGACTGGAGGACAGGGACCCACCCTGAGGTGCTGGGGAGCAGGGCTGGCTTTTGGGGGGAAACTGGGAACTTGGTGCTAAGGGACCAGAGGAGCTTAAGAGGGAAAAAGGGGGTGCAGTCCTCCAGCACCCACTCCTCTGCAGGAAGCAATTCTTACGTCATCAGGACGGCCGCCCTCCTGGACTCCAGTGCACAGCCACCCGGGACCACAGCCACCCGGGACCACAGCCACCCGGGACCACGGCCACCGGGACCACGGCCACCAGGACCACGGCCACCCGGGACCACGGCCACCCGGGACCACGGCCACCCGGGACCACGGCCACCGGGACCACGGCCACCCGGGACCACAGCCACCCAGTGCACAGCCACCGGGACCACAGCCACCCGGGACCACAGCCACCCGGGACCACAGCCACCCGGGACCACGGCCACCGGGACCACGGCCACCGGGACCACAGCCACCCGGGACCACGGCCACCGGGACCACAGCCACCCAGGAACACAGCCACCGGGACCACAGCCACCCGGGACCACAGCCACCGGGACCACGGCCACCCGGGACCACGGCCACCCGGGACCACGGCCACCCGCCCCTGCTTGGTGGGTGGGAGGCAAACCCCCCAGGCGAGGAGCCCACAGAAGCCCAAGCGGGACGGGCGGGGACGCGGGAGAGAGAAGCCGGCGGCGGCCTGCGGGCTGCGTGGATGCAGGGCCGCTGCGGGGGGCGAGGGGCCAGAGACAAGAGCAAGAAGCAAACAGTGAACCGACCCGCTGTCCCGTCGCTGCTGCGGGTTCCGGGCAGAGGGCACCTCGGCGCCCCCCCAGGGAATGTGGGCACATGGTGGGCGCCAGCGCGGGGAGGGGCTGTGCCCACAGGAGGAAGCCCTGGGCCGCAGGGGCTCCCTGGCTGCCTCCACTCATTCCCTCAGCGAGGATGTACTGGGGACCCGCCTCCCAGCCTAGAGGACACACCCCTGGAATGGGAGTGCCCCTCACTCCACTCCTCACAACCCCCCCACCCCCACTGCGAGCCTGAGCCAGCCTCCTGACGGGTCCCCTCTGTGCCCTGGCCCGTTCTCCATTCTCCCCCAGCCCACACTGTTCCTCCCAACGACTTCCCACAGCAACCGGAATAAAACCCAGGCTGCCCGCCCGCCCCCCAGGCCCATAGCTCCATCCGTCCCCCGCACGCAGCTCCGCAGGACGGCCAGCTCGCTGCCACCCCAAGGCCTTGGGGGGGGGCTGCATGATGGGATCCGGGCCTTCACGTCCTGTGGCCTCTTCAGGGCCTTCCCTGCCCACCTGGCTGCAGGGCGCCCTCCCCACCACGCGTGCCTCGCTCGGCCTCGCTCGGGGTCTGGGCACCTAACCAGTTCATTGGTTTCTGTGCTGATCCTGCACCCGCCCCCCACCCCCACTCCCCCACCTGAGCTCCTTGAGGCTGCTGCCTTGCCCAGGGCGTTCCAGCTCACAGCAGGCTCCCCGGGGCTCCCCGCTGTCCGGCCGCTGCGGCCACCTGTCCGCCCACAGACTCGGGCCAGTGGAAACGGGCTCTCCCTGGGCGGCCTCTCCAATCTGGGCTCAGGCCGTGACCCCAGTGGGGAAGGGAGCACCAGGTGTCGGAAGCCGCCCATTGTCCCACTGGCAGGGAGGTGGACAGAGAGGTGGACAAGGACCCGGAAGGCTGGAGACCTTGAGCTCTGAAAGGTCAGAGCCAACCACCCGCTGTCCGGTGGAGACAATGGTCACTAAAGCAACCTCCGCCTTTTAATCTTGTGTGAATCCTCGCTGATGGGCTGTCACTGGAATGGCCTGCCTGGAGCTCCGGATCCCATGGTTTTAATAGAAGGGATCGAAAGGCCAGAGCGGGGTGAAGTCCTTCCCCTTGAGCTGGGCTCCTGCCTGGCCCCCAATATTCCCAAGTTAATATTTTCTAGCCTCTTTCATTGGTGTGTGGCCTCCTCCAGAGCCCGAACCCTGAACCTGAACCCTGAACCACGCGGGACGTGAAAGGGGTCACTACAACCAGGCAGGCGGGGCGGGGCGGGGCAGCCCCAGGCGGCCAGGTCCTCCCGTGCCCTGCCCTCCGACTCGGCCAAGGGCCCGGTGGGCCGGCGATGGCTAACACTGAGATCTACAACTCGAAGGAACCCCTTCGCCAGGTCCCTGTCCTAGGGGAGCCCCCTCCTGGCCCCCTCGTCGAGCATGTGGAACTGACGGAGTGCAACCCTGCTTCTTCCGCGAGAAGCACCCCGACTCTGCACCAGGCTCCTCCCTCCCTCGCTGCCTAGATCGAGGTGGGACTGGGCCTCCACCTCCCTGGCATGGGGTGGGCACAGGACACGGGGTGGCTGAGCAGACACTCCTGGCCCGAGGCTCTGACCCCCCCTCCCCCCCTTGGGAATGCTGAGCCTGCCAGGAGCACCTGCCTCCAGGACCCTGCGAGCTGCCCTGCCCTCTCTGGGGCGTCGTTCACCCGCTCCTGCCAGTCCTACCTCCTCCCAGCGCTCCAGGGGCGTCCCCGGACCGTCTGGCACTGACCCCCGAGGAGCCTGGCCGGACGCGTGCGGAGCTTCAGGGGCCGATGGACAAGCCTCGGCTCGGCTACTGAGGATCTGCTAAGAGTGACGTGTGAGCAGAGCCACGAGGGGAGATTTCTAAGTCAAACCTGCTTAACCAAAATGACGTTTACAGAGCAGCGTTGTTTTTTGTGGGTTTTCTTTTTAAATATACTTTTATTGATTTCAGAGAGGGAGAGAGAGAAACATCAATGATGAGAATCACTAATCTGCTGCCTCCTGCACGCCCCCTACTGGGGATGGAGCCCACAACCCGGGCCTGTGCCTGACCAGGACCCTCAACCACTGAGCCAGGTCCGCCGGGCGAGTTTTTATTTCTCGAGATATGTTTTGTTGTTTGCTCTTTTACGAATGGCAGTTTTATCCTTTCTTCTCCTCCTTCACTGCAAGAGGGTCCATTCAGTCAGACTGGTGTGTGTGTAGAGAATGCCCATCGAGGTAACGATGGAGAAGTGCTGACTGACGGGGCAGTGGCCGTTTTAAGGCCAAACTCAGGCGTGAGAGTCCGCGGCTAATCCTCCCCCTGGGCGCCGGGCCTGCTGCCGGGCAGCGAAAGGGAAATAAAAAGGAACCGGGGCCCCATCGTGCTTCCTGCGCCCCGTCTGAGGCTGGGCCACGGTGGACAGGCCAGAGCACCACCCCCCCAGCCTTCTAGGGAGCGGGCCCAGGCACCCAACCTCGGGCCGCTGTCCCGGGACCCAGCACTGAGTTCCCCTGGCCCCAGGCTGCCCAGAGCGGCCTGACTCCCGGCGTCGCCGTATAAAATTCCCACGGTGTGTGCCACGCTGCAGCGGGCCTCTCACCCTCCGCACCCTGCACCCTGCACCCACTGGGGGAGGATGCGCCGGTCGCTGTGAGCTGAGGGCTCACACGGAGTCTCCCAGGACGCTGGGGGTGCGCGCAGGTGCACAACGCGCCAGGCCTGGCTGGTGCCGGCAGGGCCTGGTCTCTGTGAGGCTCCTTAGCTCACGAGAGAAGGTTCTGGAATCAGAGCCTCCATGGGAAAGGCAAAAGCTGCAAATCCAATGGAGGCTTCGGGGCCCTGACTCCGATGGAGACACAATTCCGCTCTCTCCTGGGCGAGGAGCTCGGACAGGACATGGCAGCGCTCCCTCTGCCCACGGCCCCGCTTCCTCCCAACTTCCTCCCGCAGGTCCTCACGGGGCGACCGCGGCCCGCCTCCTCCTCCTGCACTTGGAGAGCAGAGGGGGCGCCGGCCCAGGAGAAAGGAGAAGCTGGGGAAGGAGACGCGGCCCGGCCCGTGGAGCTGCAGCAGGGCCTGGCGCCCAGGCCGGGGGAGCTCGGGCGTCTTTGCCTGCCGGAGCGGGGGGTGGGGGGGAGGCATCGGACTGCCTCGGACCCTGCAGGTCCAGTTCATGCTTCAGGGATCCCGGCGGGGCTGTGAGCCCGACGCCAGCTCCGGTCACCGGGAGAAAACGACCCTCGGAGCCCAGGCCGCTGGGTGCCAGGCCTGACGAGGCCACGGATTCTCCCGGCTGAGCAAGGGGCTCAGCTTTGACCTCGCAGTGTGGCCGCTGCGGGAAGGCCAGGAGGCTGGGAAGGGTGAAGCCCACCGACTTCAGAGGGGGCTGGAGCCCTGCGGGGAGAGGGCCGGCCCGGGGGCCGATGTCACTCTGGAGGGAGAGCACCCGTGGGGGCGGGCGGGGGCGCGGGCAGGAGCTGGGGGAGCTGTCCCCGAGGTCAGCCGCCGGGCGGCCGGCCAGCAGCGCTGACGTGAGAGCAGGAGGAGGAAGAGCCGGCCGCAGGCAGAGGGAAGCGGCGTGCAGTGGGGGAAAGGGGAACCGAGCCGGCGGCTGCCCGTTGTGCAAGCCGAGGGGCCGGCACAGCGGGCCGGGCCGGGCCGCTCCTCGGCACAGGCGGCGTTTCCGCGCTCCTTCCTCTCCCGTGGTCACCAGCCTTTCCTTTCCAGAACAAGGAGAATAAGAACCGGAGAGCGGCTCCTGGGAGGGCCGGGAGGGGCTGGCCAGGCCCCGGAGCGTGGGTCGCCCGCAGGCCTCTCCTCAGCCAGCACTTCCAGGGCCCCAGGTGACTCCCCTGAGTGTATTTTTATTATTTTTTTACTCTTCCCCCAGGATATTTTGATATTTTTCCCATTGATTTCCAGAGGGGAAGGGAGGGAGGGGGTGGGGAGAGACACATCCATTGTTGCCTCCCACACGCACCCCTACGGGGCTGGGAACTTCCAACAGAGGGACGTGCCTTGACCGGGAATCAAACCGGGACCCTTCAGTCCACGGCGACACGCTAGCCACCGAGCCCCCGCCAGGCTCCCCTGCAGTTTCAGCCGTTCTCTCCTCACATTTCCCTCCTTAACCTTAGCCCCACTGCGGCCAAATCCTCGGTCAGAGGAGAAACAAAGAAGAAGGCGTCCATCGTTCCTGCTGTTATCTGATGGCACTGAGGGCGATGCTGCGGCCGAGCAGCTGAAGCAAAACCCCCACTCACTTCCTCCCAACCTGCCGGCCGCTCAGCCAGCTCTCCCGCCGCCTTATCGCACATTCCGTCTCGGGTATGTCATCGCGAGGCTGAGATGATTAGGGTCTTTCTGGGCTGTTTAGTCCGAACCTACCCCCCCCCCCCCCCCTCCCCCCCCCCCCCCCGAGGCCTCACCAAGTCCTGAGGGACCTCCGCCGGGAGGGAGCCGGCTGGGGCGGGTGGAGGTCTCGGTGCAGGAGACAAGGCTGGCCGGGAAGACAGCAGCATCCTGGCTCCGTGCCCGAGAGCTGTGACCTGTGCCCCCACCCCTCACCCCTCACCCCGGGCTCTCAAGTCGCCGTTTCCTGTCTGTACAGGGGAGAGACAGACTACTCCTGCCCCTTGGGGGTGGCGGGGGGCTCCAGGGCAGGGAGGGGTGACGGGACCCCGCCTCCTTCCCACTGCACGGTGCTGGCAGAAGCAAGCCAGGCCTGGGCGAAGGCCAGCAACCTGTGACCCACGACACACACGCAATGAGAGCCCCTCTCCGAAGGGGGCGCTCCCCACAGCTGGCCTGCACATCTGGGAGCCGAGGGGAGGGGAGGGGAGGGGGACAGTCGCGCCCACAGTTCTGTGCTGGGTGGGGGGCCTGGCTGCTCACTTTGGGGACAGGGAGTCTGGGAGGAGAGGAGGCTCTAAGCCAGTGATGGGCAACCTTTTGAGCTTAGTGTGTCAAACTTCGCCAAAAAACTGAGCATAACTCGGGTAGTGTGTCACTTTGAGGAAAAAACTCCAAGACTCTAGTCGCAAATGTTTCATCCTCAGGAGCAGCAAATGTTTCATCCTCGGCATGCGGCCGCCGTGTCATCAGAAATGGCTATGCGTGTCAGTGCTGACACGTGTCATAGGTTCGCCATCACTGGTCTAAGCTGTCACCCACCGGGTGCGCACGCACAGCCGCTGGCTCCGCCCCCGTCCCCTGGACTGTCTCCTTTCCTCTCCAGATGCGTCTGCCTCCCCCGCCAGGCTGGGAGCCGACGCCTCCTGGCAGCAGCTCAGCCCACGTCCGTCTGAGGAGCGGCCAGGCTGACCGCGGCCCACGTGCCCTGGAACCAGCTCCGGGGCCAGCCCCAGCCAGGTCTGCCCCGAGACGGGACCTGGGTCGGGGGCGGAGCCCACAGCGCAGCTGGACGCGGACAGGACCCTCCCGGGGACCTCCAGAGGCCCTCCCCCCGAAGGCCATCCCTTCCCGGACCCGGCTACGCTAGATGTGGGCTTCGGTCCCGCAGGAACCACCACCCGCAGCAGACAGAGCAGGCTTGGCCCCGAGCCGAGCCGCCGCCGGGCATGGGAACCTGCGCTTTCGCCCCACAAACGTCCCCTGGGCCCCACCATGCACCAGGCCCCGGTCTCGGCCACTGCGGGTTCAGCAACAAGCCTTCACGAAGCCCGAACTCTGGAGCAGGAGTCACTCAAGAACAAGACCCAGACGTGGAGGGTGCCTGAGCGAGGAAGGCAGAGAGTGGGGGGGGGGGGGGGGGGGAGTGGAACTGAACTGCAGGCCGCCTCCTGCGAAGGGGCGTCTCCCAGGCAGGAAGCGGCCAAGGCCCGGAGGCAGGCTGTGCTGTGAGGAGCCCGCGCAGCGGGGCGGGTGCACGCGGGGAGCAGCAGAGCGCCGTGGTCGTGGGGCCGGAGCACGCGGGCCTGGTGCGTCCCAGGAAGGCTGCCGCTCGCTGGGCCTGGATGGGAAGCCGGGGCAGGCTCTGGGCGAGGGGCCGGTCGGACTGCGCTCCCTCGGGCTGCGGGCGGCGAACAGGCTGAGGGAGAGGACGGCCCGTGGGGGTGCCGAGAGGCAGCTCATGACACACTCGGAATGCCAGCTGGAAGGCAGCGCCGGGCAGAGCCCGCCTCACCCCTGTGTGCGCACTTCGTCCAGCCCAGCGCCTGGCGCCCGAGGCGCTGGCAGGTGTGGGGAGTGGACACGGGCCCCGTGGCTCCTGCGAGGCCAGGGCCCCGCCTACCAGCTCTCAGCCTGTCGCTGGGGAGCAACAAGGCGGGGAGCCCACGAGGGTGCTTGTGTGGGAGCTCCCACGGGGCCGTGAGGGGCGCCAGGCAACAGGACCACGGACAGTGGGCGCCCCGCAGACCACAGAGCCCGGGGACAGGCCTATGTGAACGTACGTACACACACACACACACACACACACCCGCAGGAGGGTGTGCCTGATGGGACGTCCTCGCTCCTCCGCAGGCGGGGGGCCAGGAGGCTGCTGGGTTCCTCTCCCAGCCGCGTGCCCGCCTCCTGCCCGCCCGCCGGACCATTTGTTCAGCGCACAGCTTGGGCGAGGGCAGCAGGGAGAGGGCAGCTGCCACCACGCCAGCCGCTGCCGCCAGCTGCGCCTTCCTTCTCCCGACACCCCTGAGGCGGCTCTCGCCCCCGCCCCGCGGAGGCCTGGCCTTATCTGGGGCCCCACGCAGGCGCCACCGCCCTGACCGGAGGAGCCCAGCAGGACCGTGGGTCCGGTCCGGCAGGGGCGGCACCAGCCCGGTATCACCCACAAGGTGCTGGCTGCCCCACCCCCTCACCAGAGGGCTCCGGTCCCAGCCGGCTCCCTCCTCCTGGCAAGGACTCAGCCAGGCCCGGTCCTCTGCCCCCGCCACGTCCCAGAGCCCTGCGCGCGGGCCCTCTGGGTCAGTCCACGGCCGCAGCGGGCCCTCGGCCTCCGGAGGTCACGGGAAGCCACGGCCAGGCGCTTACCAGTTCAGAGTCGAAGGACCTGCCGGCCACGGAGTCGGCGGCCTGGGCATCGAGGCTCTTCCTCAGGATCATCACCATGGCAGGGCCTCAGGAGCGGGGCGGGCCCAGGGCGGGCGTCAGCCATCCTCCGCGGGGCGGGCTCGGGCACAGGTCTCCTGGGCACCTCCCAGGGCTGGGTCAGCAGCAGCTCCCCATCGGCCGCTCCCCCGCGGGTGGGGCCCCTCCCTGGGAAGACAAGAGGCAGGCAGAGGGTTCAGGGCGGGAAGACCGGGGCCCGAGAGAGCTGCCCACTCCCCCCACGCCGGACCCGCCTCCCGCTGAAGGACAGACGTGCCGGGAGGGCCTCGAAGGCCAGAGTCCCCTTCTCAGTCCCCCCCCGCACCGACCGACCTTGAGGGTCCCCAACGCCACCACCCCAAAGGGCACAACCCTGAATTTCAGTTCAGCCACGTGACACCTTCCGGACGTATCTCGGGGTCTCTCAATCTGCTGTTCCCCGAGTGGGATCGAGTCGTGTGACGCCTTACAGAGCTGGCTTTCCTGACAGCTCAGTGCCTGCCCCCCGAGGCTGCAGGTCACACAGGCCAGCCTCAGCGGGCCCTCGGGCGGCCGACAGGCGCAGACCCACAGTCAGCAAGGTGGCGGGACAGGCGCTCCTGCAGTCCCCCCACATGGAGCAGAAGCGACACGGCCCGACCAAGGTGGCCACGCCGGGGGAAGCCTCAGTCGAGCAGCTGGGACTGCAGCCCCAGCTCTTGAAATGCACCGGGTCTTTATATTACAGACGGATTCTACCAGGCAAAGTGAGGGAGTGAAGAGGTTTACAACGTTCTCACGGGCTTCGAATCCACTCATCACACGCACCTGATCCGGCTGTTTACGCGCTGCACCTCCCGCCGCCCACACCACTCAGCCACCGTCTGAGGGACCTCGGCAGGCTCCTGTCCGAGCCTCCGCTTCCCTCCCTGAGGAACAGAGGGTGAGGGCCGCCTCAGAGGACCAGTGTGTCACGTGGAAACAGCCCAGGCCCAGGCGGGTGGGAGGCCCCGCTCGCGGGAGGGATGCTCCGTGAACGGCGGCTTCACTCACGTCATGGCGGAGCCTGGGGGGGCCCGAGCCTTCCTCAGCAGTGACACCCAAGCGTCTGTCCTCTGCCAATTTTTAAAGGGAAATTCCATCGACTTTAAAATATATATTGTGCCGCGCCGGCACGGCCATGGGTGAGCCTAGGAGGCGGTGAAGGATTCAGAAAAGACAGACAAGAGAAGCAAGCTGGGGCCAGGTGGGACGCTGCTCTCTGATGGAGAGACAGCATCACAGCCTGCAGCCCGAGTCCTCATTTTATAGCAGATCCCACGGGGCCAAGGGAGGGCGTGGTCACAACGTTCTCGCGGGCTTCGGATCCACTCAATCACACGCACCTGATCCAGCTTTGTTTACCTGCTGCACCTCCACAGCCCACATCACTCAGCCACGTGGGGCCACAGGTTCGGACCATAAGGTCAAGCTCACAGCCATAGCCTTTGGCTGTAACGGTGCTGGGACTTGCACGTGGCTTTGCCACGAGAGGATCGTGCCCGCTCATTAGTCCCAGGCTTGAACCTGTCCAAACGCTGTAGCCGCTCTCCACAATATATAAATCTTTATTGATTTCAGAGAGGAAGAGAGAGGGAGAGAGAGATTGAAACACCAATGATGAGAGAGAATCATGGATCGGCTGCCTCCTGCATACCCCACACTGGGGATCGAGCCCACAACCAGGGCACATGCCCTGACCGGAGATAGAACTGTGACCTCCTGGTTCATAGATCGACGCTCAACCACTGAGCCCCCCCAGCCAGGGCATGAGCTGTGCCATCTTGCCCGGCACACTCTCCCCCAGTGTAATGTGTGAGAAGTTACCTTGCTCTGCCAGCTCGGGGGGGGCGGGGAGGAAGGTTAAAGTAAGACCCTCTAAGGTGGGGGCACCCTACGAAATGCCCTGGATGTCCTGATGTCCTTAGGTGAGCAGAGAGCAGGCCCTTCGTAAAGGCGTCTACACTGGTGACCAGGACCACGTCTTCCCAGCTACCCCCGAGCAGCTGGGGCAGGAACCCCGCGGGGCAGTTTCTAGGGAATGGGCTGCGGGACATTCACAGCCAGTGCCGAGTCTCGTGCTCACCCGGGCTCCCACGTGCATGTGACGGGTGAGGAAGCCGGGCTCAGAGGGGCCGAGGGGCCTGACTGAAGCCACACAGCAGGCACGTAAAGGACCTGCCTCGAGCGCGGGCATGCGCACCTGTGCCCCATCCCTGCCCCGAGGAAGGTGGCCTCCAGGGGTTTTCTGCAGGAACGACGTGAGTATCTACTCCCTGGCTCGTCCTCCAGCCAATCAAAGGCCACCGAGGGCCCACCTTTGGGGACCTGGCTACACAGGGGCCGCCCCGTGCGCCTGGCTGAGGAGGCGGCCTGGGCCCCGCGAGGCCCTCTGAATAGCGGGGAGGCCGCCCCAGGGACGTGAGCTGCTGCGACTCGGTTCTCTGGGGCCTCACAGTCGCTCTCACGGTGTCGGGGGGATTTCCTGAGGTTTCAGGCCAGTCACACTCGAGAGGAGGGGGGATGGCGCTCGGGGACAGGAAAGTGCTGAGATCCGGAGCCAAGACAAACCCGCGCGTGGGAGGAGGCGCCCACGCTGCGCGGAACGAGGCCAGCTCCGGCGGGGCCTGTCGGGAGCCCATTCGTCACCCCGAAGCCCCGCCAGAGGGGCTTCCCGCAGGCCCTCCCGGGTCCTCGCCCCGCTCCTGTCACTTGGCCCCGCCGAGCCCGCCCGGTAGAGAAGAGCCGAGGGAAGCGAGAAACCAGGGGGGAGGGAGAACCAGCACCGCTGAGCCAGCAGCACCCACACGGCCGCCTCCAGCCCAGGGCGAGGGCGAGGGCGAGGGCGAGGGCGAGGGCGGGGAGCGGGGCGCCGAGAGGCAGCAGGGGGCCTGAGCCGATCTTCGGAAACCCTAAGCCACGTCGCCAAAGGTGACCATGACCTGGTCTTCGGTCAGACCTACTGACAGGCACACGGAAAAAA
Organism: Eptesicus fuscus; assembly: GCF_027574615.1. Lineage (NCBI taxonomy): Eukaryota > Metazoa > Chordata > Mammalia > Chiroptera > Vespertilionidae > Eptesicus > Eptesicus fuscus. The sequence goes on along the minus strand of NC_072489.1, from coordinate 59,991,815 downwards.
CAAGGGAGGGAGGAACAAAATTAAAAACCAAAACCGAACTGGAGAAGCCCTAACGGAGGGCAGCACGGCCGGGCCCGGCCTCAGTTTCCTCACCTGTCAAATGGGAGGCTGGGCCAGACGAGCTGTGTCTGACTAGTGAGCGCCCCAGGGCGGCCGCACACGGGCTGCGGGCTTCAGCCAGGCCGTCTGCCTTCCTGGCCTCAGTTTCCTCACCCGTGCCGTGCAAACAAGAACCCGAGTGAGGTGAGACGCTGCACCTGCAGGCGACGTGTGAGCTGAGGCGGCGGCTGGGAGCTGACGGCCGTCCCGCCGGGCAGTGTGGCCAGCCTCCCGCCACGGCTCACGCCTGACCTCCAGGCTCCAGGGCCCAGGACGCCGGACAACGGCCACGGCCGAACGTCACTCGCTGCCAGCAGCAGCCTCGACTGTGACACCGGGCGCCGTGAGGGGGCAGGTGGCGCCGGGTGGGGAACGGGGGTGTTTGCACAAACGCATTGTCCACGCTCACCCTTAGGCACGCAGGGCGCCTTGGTGTCTTTTTTAACTTTTTCATTATCCCTAGTATTTTCTTTTTATTTTTTTTAAAAATATGTTTTTATTGATTTCAGAGAGGAAGGGAGAGGGAGAGAGAGAGAAACGCCAATGATGAGAGCAAGTCCCCACGAGGGGCTGGCTCGGGGCCGCCTGGTCCCCAGGACCTGTGGTCACATGAACCCCGTATCTGACGCTCACACCTCCCGAGACCTGCGAACGGCATCACAGCCGCTTCAGAGCCTCCGCGGGCGGCCTTCCCGCACCGGCTCCTGGGAGAGCCTCACCCGGTCCCTCCGCAGGGCTGTGCTCCGGGTCCCCCCCCCCCCCCCGCCCGCCGCCGGGCCCGCGCCCCCCCCCCCCCCCCCCCCCCGCCAGAGCAGGAGGGCCCGAGAGCCTGGCAAGGAGGACCGGGGCCGGGGGCCCAGGGAAGCGGTGAGTGAGGCTGTGCTCCGAACAAGGCCCTTTCGGGGACCTGGGCTGCAGCGGCGACCCCTGGGCGGCCCGGGGCACGCTCCGCTTTCCTCACTCCCGCCTCCCGGAGTCGAGACCCGTCCCACGTCCCACGGTCCCCGGGGCCCGGCCAGCCCCGAGGGAGGAAGGCGGGCGCCCGCTAGGCTCACACGGACACCAAGGGCAGCCAGGACGCGGGGCACAGCCCGTGCCGGGGTTTGATGGCGCTGCCGGCCAGAGGAGCCGGCCAGGCCCGGGCCTCCTCCCCGTCGGGAGGCAGAGGTCTGCGGGGGCGGCATGAGTGGGGCCCTCACCGACAGGCAGGAGTTCGACAGCCAGAGACAGGGTGAGGGCTCCCCAGAGGACGCCAGGAGTGCTGCGTCCGACTCCCAGCCAGCGGGGGGCCGGGCGCCGGTCCCGGCTTCTGGTGGGAGGAGCCCCAGGCTGCCCAAAGGGCACCGTCCAGCTGAGGTCCCAGGGGTGGGGGCCCTGCCGTGCAGACGCACCCCCTGCCTCGGAGCCCAGCCCGCCTCCCGCTCCTCCGCTCTCAGGGGTCCCCCGCAGACCCGTGCTGCTCCCCCTCTGCGGCGAGAGCACCACGCCCAGGAGCTGAGCACGAGGGGCACAGGCTGGTGACCCGGGACCCTGGCAGGGTGACCCAAAGCTCCGCCCCAAAATGGCAGCGTGAAGCTCAGAAACCCCACAACAGTCGTCTGTCTCCCGGGCCGCCCACAGCCCTGCCCGGCCGCCGGCCGCCGGGAGCGCCAGCAGACAATACAAGGACTGTGCTCTCTCGGGACGGGGGGGGGGGGGGGGGCACACAGCCCCCCGCGATCGTCCCGGACTCCCGAGTTCCCGACATGTGACCCGGCATGTGCCCAGCACACGCTCCCACGGGTCCGCGCGGCCACGGGAGCACAAAGGCGCCGGGCCGGCCCGGAGGAAGGAGTCAGGCGCACAACTCAGGCCCCAGCCGCAGTGTCGGCCCCGGCGCCCATGTGTGGGGGGGGGGGGGCCTGGGGCGGGATCGCTCTGCTAACAAAGCTGCAGAGTCCGCGGGGGGGGGCGGGGCGGGGGACGGCCATGCCCCGCGGGCCCATCGGGAACAAGGACACGAGACAAGCAGGAGTTCGGGTTCACTAGGGACGCGGAGAAAAGCGAGGCGGCCCCATCTTCCCGGGCACGGCCCCTCTACCCCGCTGGCTCTGCGTGGCTCAGGCCCATCACCTCGTGGCAGGCTCTGTGCCTCGGTTTCCCCCGCTGTGACACGGGCTCTTTCCTTGTTACGGGTGTGGCTGCAGAAGCCCGGGCTGGCTCACCTGCCACCCGGCGAGAGAAAGATCGGACAGAGCCATTGGGTCTGGGGGCCGCGGGGTGCCCGTTCCCACCCTCCAAGGGGACACTGACCTCAGGCCGCCTCGGCCTGAGGGGCCGGCGCCCAAAAGTCTTGGGAAGCACCTGAGAGACACACATTGCGGGGGAGACACGAGCTGGCAGGAAGGACATGGCTGGGGCGGGGCCGCCGGGCATCTCCCTGCGGTGTTCGCGCCAACCGACTGGGGCTGAGAATGAGGAACACTAACCCACCTGGGAACCAACACTGACGCTCAGTCACCAGGGTCCCGATGAGGAAGGGAGGGGGCGGGGGGGGTGGTGTAGGGTCCCGATGAGGAAGGAGGGGGCGGGGGGGGGGAGTGCAGGGTCCTGATGAGGAAGGAGGGGGCAGGGGGGAGTGCAGGGTCCCGATGAGGAAGGAGGGGGCAGGGGGGGTGTAGGGTCCCGATGAGGAAGGAGGGGCTGGTGCCCTAAGAGAAAGACCCGCCTGAAGGAGAGTCTGCAGACAAGCAGCTTCCAGAAGGGCACGTGTCGGGGTCTGTTGCGGCTGCCGGAACAAAACACCATAAACTGGCGGCCCCTCTCCGTCCTGGAGCCGGGGTCCAAGGTCAAGGTGAGACCTCTTCTTGCTGACGGTCACCCTCCCCTGTGTCCTCAATGGCAGAAGGGTGAGGGCTCTCCCTGGGTCCCTTTTATAAGGGCACTAACCCCACACATGGGGGCTCCACCCTCATGACCTAGTGACGTCCCAAAAGCCCCGCCTCTAACACCATGGCCTTGGGCATAAGGTCTCAACCTACAAATCTGGGAGGGACCAAGCATTCAGTCCAGGAAACGAGAAATAAACGCCTTTGGGCATCTAGGTCCAGAGTCCCAGAAAATCAGGGCCAAGTGCGTGTCCCTCCGCACAGAGGGGATCGGCAGGGCAGGCACCCCGGGTGCTGGCTGGGGCCTGCACAGGACGCCCCGCCCCTTCCTCGGCACCTGTTTCAGCCCCGGCCCTTTCTCCGGTGCAGTGGTTCTCAGTGTGGCCCCCAAACCCGCTCGGCCTCGCCCGGGGAACCTGTTAGAACGCAGTTCCCACCCCCACCCAGACGGGCTGAGGCAGGGACTCTAGGGCTGGGGTCCCGCGGTCAGGTTTTCACAAGCCCGCCAGGGGGTTCGGGTGCTCCCGGGAGTTTGAGGGCTGATGTTTCAGTGGATGTGGTACCTGGAACCCGGGTCACTTGGGAGGACAATTTTACAGATGATAAAACGAGGGTCCATCAAGGTGGAGTCTCTTGTAAAAGGCCTTGAGGTCAGGAAGGGGGGGAGGCCCAGGCCCTGCCCCCAGCACTGCCTCCGGGCAGGACCTGGGATCTAGAGACAGATGGCCGAGTGCTGGTCCTAAGGAGACCCCACCGTCCCTGGAAGGCACTAAAGCACTTGGCAGGGGCCTGGCAGGCATGACTGAGGGGCTGAGCATCGACCTATGAACCAGGAGGTCACGGTTCGATCCCCGGTCATCCCCAGTAGGGGGTGTGTACGAGGCAACCGATCCAGGATTCTCTCTCATCATTGATGTTTCTCTCTCCCCCTCTCCCTTCCTCTCTGACATCAATAAAAATACATTTAGTGACAAAGAGCAGGGCACAGGACCTCGGGGCCGCTCTCAAGCATCTCAGCGCAACAGATTCAGGCACGGAAGGGACTGACGGGCGGGGACGAGGGAGGGACAGGGATGCCACGTTCTGTGCAAACCAGGGAAGGCAGGAAGGGCCCTGGGGCCACATCCTCCACGCCGGCCAACAGTCCGGAACAGCACTCACAGCACCCAGGGGATCACGTGGCGGAACGTGTGAGAATCAGGAGAAAACGAGCGTCTGCAGAACGCCTTCCCCAAAAGGAAGACAACGGGGCTGAGCGAAAAAGGCAAATGTAAGAGGAAACTAATATTAAAACTGGGGGGGGGGGGTGACGAGGAAAACTCGGTTCTTGGAAGAATCTGAAGTGCCATCGGGCACCTTGTCCGCCACCTCCACCCGCTGCGTGGGGTCGCCTCTGCCTGACAGCATCAGCCGGGGTCCTGGGAGGCGTGTTCTCGTTTAACCGGAGGTCTCCCTGTCCCCAGCAGAAGCTCTCTGCTGCTCCGTGGCAGCCAGGTGGCCTGTTGAGATCATTTAAAGATTAAAACTTTGTTTTAAAAATAATCCTGTAGCATCTGTTGCCTGGCTAAAGTGGCTCAGGGGTTGAGCATCGACCTATGAACCAGGAGGTCAGCGTTCGATTCCCGGTCAGGGCACAGGCCCGGGTTGTGGGCTCCATCCCCAGTGTGGGGGGCGTGCAGGAGGCTGCTGATCCAGGATTCTCTCTCATCATTGATGTTTCTTTCTTTTTTTTTTTTAAATATATTTTATTGATTTTTTTACAGAGAGGAAGAGAGAGGGATAGAGAGCTAGAAACATCGATGAGAGAGAAACATCCATCAGCTGCCTCCTGCACACCCCCCTCTGGGGATGTGCCTGCAACCAAGGTACATGCCTTTGACCGGAATCGAACCCGGGACACTTCAGTCTGCAGGCCGATGCTCCATCCACTGAGCCACACCGGTCAGGGCTCATCACTGATGTTTCTGTCTCTCTCTCCCTCTCCCATCCTCTCTGAAGTCAATAAAAATACATTTAGTAAAAAAGAGAACACAGCACAGCAGGACCTCGGGGTCCCCTCTCAAGCATCCCTCTCTCCCTCTTCCTTCTTCTCTGAAATCAATAAAAAAATATACATTTTTAAATCCTGTAGTGTCTGTTAAAATCACGGAGGCACCTTTGGCACAAGACAATTAAACTGGGCGAGGCATCTGCGACTATGGGAGGGCGGGAGGGGCACAGAGAGGACCCCGGGGCCTGCGCACTGGGTAGAAGGGACCCTGGGCTGAGGCTGCTTCCAAGAGTGAAGGGACACGCAGGTCCTGGGGGCCAGCAGGGCGCTCCCACGTGAAACTGCTGTCCCCGCTGCTCGGCCGGCGCCAGCAGAGCCAGAGAACCCGACTCTGTCTTCTGAGTGTTCGGTCCCCCCGGGATCTCAGACTCAACGTCCTTCCCGAGCCAGGCAGGGCACAGGGCGAGCGCCGGGTGGAGACTGTGATGACCGCAGAGGCCACGGCCCCCCGACGGGACGGCTACTCCGCGGCGGCCACGCTGTCCAGTGTGCGGCCCAAGCAATGTTCAAAACCTCTGACTCGTGCAGACAAGCCGGAAACCCAGGCTTCTGCCTGCAACCCCCGACCTGTCCCTGTGGCCCAGAAACACCGTGGGGGCCGAACAAGTCCCGCGGAGGACGACGCCTGGCCCCCGACCGCGCGGGCGGCTGACTGCCACGCTCAGGGAGCTGCCTGACCAAGAGCCTTTTCACCGGCGGCTGGAGAGCCGCGGGCAACGCCGGGCCCAGGGCCCCGCAGTCACGCACCCCCGCTCCCGCGGACTTCACCGAAGACCTGAACGTGACCAGGAGGCGCAGACTGTCCGAACTCCCGGCCCCTGACGGTGGGGCCGGCCTTCGAGGCAGGTACTTGGAGAGCTGGCTGGCCCGGTCCGCTCCCCTGCCTGGCATCGTCCACGGTGGGGAGCAGAGGGGCTGGGGTCTGCCGGCTCGGCCAGGGGAGCTCCCTCTGGCCTCTCCCGCGTGGCCTTGGGAAGAAGGAAAACGTTTCCCTGCCAAAGGCGTGAAACCAATGCGAGCAAAGGCAGCAGGTGGAGCAGGACTCGGGGTCCCTGGCGCCCACAGATGGCGGCTGCGGCCGGGTCCCCGCGGACCGACAGCTGCTTCCTCCATCCCGACTCCCGCGGACACAGACTCTGCCCTGCCGACTTGTATGCGAGATACAGACGCGAGAGGGGGTTCCTCCTTTTCTCAAACCAGTCCGGGCACACGAGGCTTCCCGCAGCACAACCCGCTCCAGGGCGAGCGGACCAAGTGGTTTCCGTCACTGCCAGCCCGCAGGCCACGGTGAAACGCTGGCAGGTTGTCTCCAGCACACACCCGACCCCGACCAGGGCAGGGGATCGAGCCCGCAACTGAGGTGCGTGCCCTTGACCGGGAATCGAACCGGAGACCCTTCAGTCCACGGATCGATGCTCTAACCACTGAGAAAACCAGCCAGGGCCTCAATTTTTTAGTCCATTTAGTTTCTTTAATTATTATTGCTTTTAGTGAGCGGGAGAGAGAGAGAGAGAAGCATCACTGTGAGAAACACGGATAGGCTGCCTCCCACACGTGTCCAGGCTGGTGATCAAACCCGCAACCGAGGTATGTGCCCTGACCAGAAACCGAACCCACCACCTTTCAGTGTTCGACGCGACGTTCCAACCAACTGGCCACACCGGCCAGGGAATTCCATTTCGTTTTAATTAATTCAAATAATCCAATCATTGCATTTGTCAATTATTTGTTGATAATTTCAACAAAGCTGGAAACCACTTACAGTCGCGCGTGCCTCGTGGCTACCACGTGGGACAGCGCGACGTGGCGCACGGAGGATCCACACAGAGGCGACGGCACATTTTCCCAGGGAAGGGCCGGGCCCTGAGACCACACGGTCTCTGTCACCACCGCTCCGCTCCGCATGGCAGCACGAGCAGCCACAGGCACTAGGTACACAAACGGACATGGCTGCGTGCCAATAAAACTTTATGTGTAAAATCAGGCAGAGGGCCAGGTCTGGCCTGTGGGCTGTTTGCCGACCCCGCCCCCCAGCTGGAGGACGCTGGGCTTCTTATCTGACGGAAGCGGGGTGCCCTCGTCGGTGAAAAGGGAGTGATCCCGGCACCCACTCATCACGCTGCTCTGAGAGCCACAGGAGAGGCCTGGGGCAGGGGCCACACAGACAGAGTGGCTGCGGGGAAAGCGGGCACGTGCTGGGCCCTCTGACCTACAAGACCCTGTCCACTGCTCCCTCAGTCCCGGGCCGCAGAGAAGCCAGGTGCCTGGTTCGAAGTCGGATGCAGTCAAGTGGCAGGACTAGAACCTGGGGCCTCGGTTTCCTGGTTCCACGCCCAGCCTCCCTTCCTCCGGCTTTCCCAGGGGCCGGCAGCCCCCCCAACACCCTGCCTGACCGGCGGGCTCCCGGTGCGCTTGTCCTGTAAGGCTGGCTCTTTGTCAGAGACCACGAAGCACAACAAAGCAGCCCGGCCGGCGTGGCTCAGGGGCTGAGCGTCGACCTAGAACCAGGAGGTCAGGGTTCGATTCCCGGTCAGGGTACAGGCCCGGGTTGCGGGCTCGATCCCCAGTGCGGGGCATGCAGGAGGCAGCCGATTGAGGACTCTCTCATCAGGGATGTTCCTCTCCCTCTCCCTTCCTCTCTGACATCAATAAAAAGGCATTTTAAGAAAAACAAAGCCGACAGCTTCTGGAGGGCTCCAAGGGGCTGTGCCCTCCTGGCTCCTGTTCCGTCCACCATCCTGGAGCCCTTGCCACCAGCCGGGACTATGGCCGCCTACAGCCGTCAGTCAGCACAGGCAGGAGGCTGGCCACTGGGGCCCCCTGCGCTGGGCGGGGTCGGATGGGGCCCGGGTGCCTCAGATCCGAATGCAGATCTCGCCGGCGCCCCTCAGAGCGCTGCATCCCCCAGGTGCGCGGACCCCCCGGGAATCAGGTGTGCTGCCAAAACCAAGGCCGTCTGCAGTAACTCACTCGCCTCTCTCCTCAGAACTAACGCTGATGAGCGATCCCCTACAGGGCGCACAAAGGACCCCCGGCACCCCCACCCCGCGGCTCCTTGTCTTCCTCGCTCTCCGCCGCCGGCTGAGTCACATGCCACCCGGCCCGCGCTGGCATCCGCGCTGGCATCCGAGGGCGTGGAGGCCACCGGCGTGCCGGGCGCCGGGCGTCAGGCGACCCAGGCAGAACATTCTCGCGTGTTTGTGTCAGCAACGCCCCCGCCCTCCGAGGGCTCGGGGAGAACACGCCGCACAGAGCCCACAGGGCACGGAGGCCTTTACGGCTACCAACATGGCTACTGGTTTCTCTTTGAAAGCCGGTGGGGAACCTCTTTCCTGCCGAGGGCCATCTGGATGCTTATCACTTCCTTCTGGAGCATACACAGTATCAACCTAGCCTGGCCAGTGTGGCTCAGTGGACAGAGCGTCGGCCTGTGGACCGAAGGGTCCCGGGTTCAATTCCGGTCAAGGGCACGCACCTAGGTTGCAGGCTCCTCCCCGGCCCGGGCCCTGGTGGGGGTGTGCAGGAGGCAACCAATCCATGTGTTTCTCTCACGTCGATGTTTCTCTGTCTTTCCCTCTCTCTTCCACTCGCCCTTAAAATCAATGGAAAGATATCCTCGGGTGAGGAGTAACCAAACTAAACCAACCTTTAACTAACTCACCCTGACGCCGGGGCAGGGCCGGACCCGGTGATTCCGCTCGGCTTCTACGGCCCGTGGGCCGGACGCCCCGCCGTCTTAAAGGGAAAGCAAGGAGCTGTCCCCGAGTCGGACTCGCTCGATCAGGGCGCCCAAGGCTTGCTCACGGCCGTGCCTCGTTCCCGTGCGGCCCCGGCCAGACGCTCCGGGCGGCCCCGGGAATCCCAAGTGCCCCCTTCAAGCAAGAGCTCCGACTGCAAGTAAACAGAGACCAGAGCCCTCTGGCCAAGTAGGTGGCACTTGAACATGCCATGTCGGGAAGTAGCTCTCCCTCCGAGGAGGTCACTTCAAGGTCAAAATGACTAGGCCCTGGGCAGCGTCCCCACAAGGTGATGAGGAGTCCAGAGGCCGCCAGGTCCACAGCCCGGGAGCGAGAGGGCCAGGTGGGAGGGCAGGTGCCAGCTGTGACCACATACCCGGCACGGAGAGGTGCTGGCCGGGCCGCGGGGTGAAAGGCGCCAGCCCGCTTGAGAGAAGGGCAACACCAAGTAAAGACATCACCTGGAGGGAGGAGTGGCCCCGCAGGTTCCCGGCTGCCGCCCTGCACCCGGGAGGCCACCTCGTTCTGGGCTGCCCGTTGGATGGAGGGCGCTGACGGACGAGGCCTGGCCGCCTGGAATTCCCCTGCCGCTGGCACTCGCCTTGGCCAGGGGCCTGGGAGCCGGGGGAGGTTCCCTCGCTGGCCGCTGCCTCTGCCCGCTCCGCGGTGGGAAGACGGCGCTCTGGAGCGGCGGCCCGGTCCCTGCTCCGGTGAGGAGAGGCCGGGGCGGGCTCCGCGGTGGTGAGGCTGCAGCAGGGCTGGGGTTGCGGGAGGGGCCCTCTGTGGCCAGGGCCAGGCTGGGAGTCTCTGGGGGTCAGACGCCATCCCTGCTGAACGGTGGTGGGTACGCTGCTGCCCGCTTGCTGGCCCTCATGTGCTGGGCGAACCTCCCGGCCTCGGCTCTCATCCTGCCGGCCCTGCGTCCCGTGCTGGAGGGGGCTGGTCCAGAGCCTGGCTGAGGCCATGAAGGGTGCGGTGCCATGCCGAGGGCTGCGGATGAGCCGGGCGTGGAGAGCCGGGTCTCCCGTCCACAGCCTTCCCATGAGCCAGAGGGACGCCACGGGCCAAACCCCGGGAGACAGAGAAGCGGAACCGAGCAGCGGGAGGGAGGGGGCGCAGGGCCTGCAGAGAACTGCGCAGAGACCGCCCGCCGCATAAAACCCACCCTCCGCTCCGTGCTTGGGGGGGCGGGGGGCTGAGCGAGGCCTGGCCCGCCAGAAACGGGGACTCCGGGGCCATGTCTGCAGCGGGCACTTCACCAGGGCGGGCACCTTTCCCTCCTCCCACCTGCACCGAGACACAGCGGTGGAAAGTTCCAGAGGGTTATGCCTCTCCTGACAGGACGGTCCTGGTCCCCGCTAAGGGAAGCGAGGGGTGTGGGGTCCACCCCAGCCCTCACTCCTCGGATGCACAGAGGAATCAACCCCAAAGCTTTAAAAACACCAACACTAACCCGGCCGGTGTGGCTCAGCGGCTGAGCATCGACCTATGAACCAGGAGGTCACGGTTCAATTCCCGGTCAAGGGCACATGCCCGGGTTGCAGGCTCGATCCCCACTGGGGGGCGTGCAGGAGGCAGCTGATGATGCTCTCTCATCACTGATGTTTCTCTCTCTCGCTCCCTCTGCCTTCCTCTCTGAATCAATAACAATACATTTAAGACACCAATGCTGAGTCCTGCCCTCCTCTTAAGGTTCTGACGTAACTGGTCCCAGGTGCCGCCCAGACGCAGGTGTTTGTTTAAACCTCCCGGGGACCCAAAGTGCAGGCGGCGCTGAGAGCCACTGCCCTCGATTCTAAAACCCGGCCCGCAGGGGCCCAGCCCTGTCCACACACTCTTTAGGGACAGAGAGGGCGGCACGGCCCGCCGGCAGGCTTTGCAGGAGATGGGTATCCCGCGCCCACCCCCACACACCAACCGGATCACCCTGCAGAGAGCCAGCTGTGCGCGGCAGCACGCAGGGCACCTGCCCAGCCCGGCGCGGTGGCCCGTTCTCACGCCGAGGAGGCAGTTACGCTTAGTCACCTGATGACTCCAGGCCCACCGACAAAGGGGCTTTGCACGGACCCGGGTGGGCAAGCACCACAGGACGATTCACTGAGACACCTGAGTCACACGTGAAAACCGCAACTGGGGCCGGAGAGCCGCCTCGCAGTCCCTTTGAACGGAGAAGGGATCTGAATACACGGGGATGCGTCTAGCGGGCGGCCAGGCGTGCCCCCCGCTTCCCCAGAGGGTCTCTGGGAATAATGACATTTCCGTGTGCATCTGTCTTTTGTGAGGACGAAGCAAACACCTCGGTCTCCGCAGTGGAGGCACTGCCTCTCGTCCTGTGGTCGATACAGAATCCGATCGCTCCTCTTAAAAAAAAAAAAAAAAAAAGGCTACAGGAGGCGGGTAAAGGGAGAGCGGCAGCTACCGTTGCTACGTTTCCCCGTGGTGCTAACAAGACTAAACAAAACTTAGCTCGGAGACAAAGCAGAAGCCGTGCCTCTGTCTGGTGCGCACACGGCGGAGGGCATGGTGTGTGCAGAGAGCTGCCAGCTTCCCGGCCTGGCAGCCGTGTGGCCTGGGGCCAGTGACTATGCCTCCCTGAGCCTCGGTTTCCCCGGCTGTCACGGCAGGATGGCTTTGAGACAGAGTGCATGCCACGCCCCTGGCCCAGGGTGAGCCCTCAACGCCCAGTGAGCCTGCTCTGTTCTTTGAACAGTCTGCGCCCACCGCCCGGCACCAGCGTTCCGTGGCCCTGAATCTCGGGGTCTGGGGAGCCACGTCACCCGGGGCAGGAGAATCCCTGTTTTAGGGTTGGAGGGGAAAGGAGCCAGAGCAGCAGGAGCCGGCCCGCCCCCCATTTTGGGGTCAAACGAGCTGTTTACCAAAACGATCGCGCTGACCTCCTAGGAGTGGTCCAGTGGACAAGGCCCCTCCTGGGACAGTGCACGCCCGAGGGGCGCTGTTTCCGAGACTTCCCTGCCGTCCGGCCAAGCTGCCCCCACCCCCCCCAAAGGCAGCCCCAGCTCGCCAGCCCCCACAGCAGGAGGGGAGGGTGCCTGTCACACTGCTCCGTAACCCTGACGTGATGTGAAATTCGACAAGGTGGACCCTTTGAAATGCAAAATCCTCCGGGCCCCTCCTCTGTGCTTTCCTTTTCCCGGCTCCGAGCCGCTTTCAGACCACCCGTCAGCGGCTCCCTCTCAATCAGCCCAGCCGAACAAAAAGCGGGGAGAAAGAGGCGGCAGGCGAGGCGGCAAAGACGCTCTGTCTTTTGAAAACGCTCAAGTGTCTCCAGTGGCTGCAGGGAAAACCCTGCCCTGGGCCCAGCCTCCCGCGTCCCCTCCTCCAAGACCCCACTGTCCCCGGGAAGGGTTCCTCCGTCCGACCTGCAGGCACCAGCTCTGCTGCGACTTTCTAGAGACAAGAATCCGCTGCCCTCTGACCCGCTGCCCTCTGACCCGAGTTCGGGAAGGTCAAGGCAGGCAGCAGGGAAACCACAACCCGCAATTTTCAGAGCCCCCACCTCGATCCCAAGCCGCGTGCGCAGGAGGTTGGGATTAAACATCAAAGAGGAAGGTAGCTTCACACGAAGTTGTTTGGCGAAGAAAATGACTCCCCCGTAAGACGAACCCTAGGGGCCGGCAAATGGCTTTTGAATATAGACTTTCCAGCGGCGCGGCCATGAATCACGTTCATGTGAACTGCGCTAGAACGAGCCTTCCTCCGGGGCTCCGGGCACATCGGCATATCTCGGCCTCTGGGTTTGTTTCCAAGTTCACCTCCCGCCCGCCGGCCCGCGAGGGGACCGCAGTCAGTGGAGTCAGCTATCACCGGGCGGCCCCTGACCTTGGCCACAATGAAGGTGGCTCCGCGGGCAGCGACAGCCCTCGGAAAGCCGGCCGGGGAGAGCCGCTGGTCTGCAGTGGACTCCCCGGGCAGGTCTGAACAGCGGCTCTCGAGGGACCGTTGGAGGGTTGGGCGAGGAGCCGGGGGCGAGCCATCAGCATTCCTCGCAGCACCCCAGCCCTCGGCCGGCCGGCTCTGCGCGGGAGGGCGGAGGGCAGGGCGGCAGCTGGACGGGGAGAGAGCGGCGCCCAGCCGGGTGCAACTGCGCGGAGCCCGCAGCCTCGGCCATGTGCTTCGTGTTGGCAACAAACCGGCTCTTTCAGGAGAGGAGGCGCTGACCAAAAGCACAGCTGCAGCGAGGCGGGAGGCCAAGAGGCAAAACCCTCGAGAAAGCCCGACTTGGAGAGTCTCCCTCGAGTGGAAAAAAAAAAAAGTCGCCTTTGGGGTTGGCAAGGGCTGATCTATGGAAGGGTCCGTCCCCCCCCTCCACACCCGGCTGGATCAATTAAAGGGAGCCCTCCACATCTGGTTTCCATGGAAGACCGAAACTTGTGTTATCAGCAGATTACACAACAAGCCGCGCCTGCCGTTTCCTTTTATTGCACATCCGAGAGGTGTGTGTGGTGGCCGTGGCCGTGGGGGTTGTGCTGGGCTGAGTGTCTGCTTCTTTCAGTCTTTTTTTTTTCCCTCAGGGCAAGAACAACAAGTTTTCTCCATCCAGTAGGAAATTCAGAAAAGTCACCCGGCGGGGATGAGGCAGGGGGATGAGGCTTGGACGGAACCACCTGACAGTGGCCTTCAGGGCCCACTGCTCGGAGCAGCAGGGAGGAGGGCCGGCCTTTTTAAAGAGCCCGGCAAAGATGCGCCAACTTGCTCCGAGGCGGCCTCTGCCGCCCGCTCCCAGGTTTTACACAGGCTCCCGCCTCTCCCTCCGGCCTCCTGCAGGGAAGGGGAGCTGGCCTTTTCGGGGCTTCCACCAGGCGCCTGCTCCCTGAACCCACTTGAAGGACACGCAGCCCACGCAGCTCCTACGGAACTGGAGAGATGGAGGGGCCGGGGGACAGCAAAGGGCACAGCGGGGGAGTCTAAACGGTGTGGACAGAAATAGCCTAAGAAGTAACAACAGGGCTTCCCACAAAATGCCAAGTTAGTGCAGCCACAGGGACACTGAGTGTCTTAAAGCTCTTCCCAATAGAACTTCACGCGACTCCGAAATGTTCCACGCACGCGACATACCCCTACGCCGAAACCCGGAGGGAGAGATAACCAGAAACATCCCCTATCCGAACACCGGGGTGCGGGACTCTCCCGCCTCAGGACGGTCCAGGCCACCACTGCAGCCACGCTCTGCTCACCTGTCTTCCGCACTGGTCTTCGCTGTGAAAATGACGCTCGTCGGTATCCCCTCCTCAGGGGACACAGGAAGTCCTAGGCAACAGTAGGGAGACCAGTCCTCACACCATCTTGCTCTTTGGGTGGGGCGTTTGGGAGAAAAGCACAGATCGGCCCCAAGCCTCCCCATTTTGCAGACGGGAACAGGGAGCGCCCTGGCGGCTGGGTGCGCACCCTGGAGGCCTGCAGGGTGCCCCGGCTGCATCCAGACCCCATCCCAGGGCAGACACAGGGTCAAGGGCTTTGAATCCTGAACCGAAGACCCGAGCCTCCTCCCGCTAACCCAGGTGCATCAGCTGGGCCAGTAGCTGTGCTGTGTATCTAGTTGCCCACAGCTAGGAGGGGTCCCTACAGATCTGCAACTCAGTATCAAAGCTGTAACTGACTGAGAGAAGTGACAGCTAAATGCGTACGTTAAAGTGAAACCAAAACCCGGCTCAGGTCAGGAACAGGGGCTGTCACCCAGCCTAACTCCATCCCTTCCCAAGTCCTCAAACCGGGTGGCACCTCTGACTCGGGGGTCGGGAACCTGGAGCCGGGCGGGATCCCTCCCGGCCGCGGGACAGCGGGGAGCACAGACGCTGGCAGGCGGCTTGCAAGTCTGCGAATGCGGGGTGAGCAGCACGAGACGTGGGCCTGGCTCCCAGGCCGGTGAACAATGCCGTCCCACTCCCGCAGCAGGCAATGGGAACGGCCCTGGTCTCCCCACCCGAGGGCACACACGTCTGTTCCTGCTGAACCCGTCAGCCCAGCTCCGCCTGCACCCGCTCCGGCAAGGCGAGCGGGGTGGCGGCGGCGGCACCCATGCCCTGCCCGGGGTCCCGGCTGGGAATGCACCGGGGCCACTGGCCCGGCACCGCGTCCGGAGACGACAACGTATGGAAGGCTGAGTGGCCTATAGGAGGCAGAATCCCATTCATCCAAGGCTGCAAAGAGCTTTCTTTGTTCCCCATCGTCCCACGTCTAGTTCGCGTTAGTGGACCGGGCGGTCACGGGAGGGAGCCCGGCTTCAGGGGGCGTCCGGGGGCCAAGGACTCAGCAAGGCGGCTCGCGAGTCCCCGGGATCGGCTGCCCGGTCCCGCGCCGCGAGCATTGTTCCCCAAGTCTGCCGGCGCGGTGGTGAGCTGGGGGGCGCCAGAGGAGCCACTTGGGGCAACGCAAAGCGAGGGCCCTCCCGGGCTCGGGGTGTCCTTGCCCCCGCCGCCCCGCCCCGCCAAGTGGAACCCCGGGAGGGGAGGCGGACGCGCACGGTGTGCAAACCGAGGACCGGCAAGAATGCGACTCGACCAGTGCGCCCGGAGGCCCCTCGCCATGTGCAGGAGCCATGCCGGCGCCCCACGCTCCGCGAGCCCCATCCGCGGCCCCCCGCCCGGGACGGAACGCCTCCTCACCCGCAACGTGACCGCCCCGGCCGGTCCGGCCGCTGTGGAGCCCGCCGCCGCGCGCCCGCATCCCGGGGGCGGCAGACGAAAACTTGCGCGAACAAAAGAGTTGTCCGCCACCGATGCGGGACGTTCGGGGCGAGCGGGGCCGCCGGGTCCCCGGGCTCAAGCTGAGACGCGGGGAAGGGGCCACCCCCGGGGCGCAGCCGGCCCCGCGCCCGGCCCGGGGGACGCACTTCTCCGCAGGGGCCGCGCTGGCTCGTCCCCCGGCTGCGCGCTGACAAGCCTCCTGCCGGCGCCGGGAGCGGCTCGGCGCCCGAGAAACCACCCGGCCCAACGCGGAACAAGGCGGAGCGAAAGGAAACCAGCGACAGGAAAAAACCAGAGAGGCTCCCCCCCGCCGGCAGCCGGGGCGCGCTCGCAGGAACCTCCGCTCGGGACCGACCCCTCGGCCGCCGCCGCCACCGCCCGGCCCGGGGTCGCTTACTGTGCGCGGCCGGGCGCTCCGGGCGCGGACCCCGCGCGCTCGCCGCCGGCACTCGCCGAGTCGTCGGGCTGCCGCCGCACGTCCGCCGCGCGCACGCTCTCCCGCCGGCGCCGAGCGCTTTATACCGAGCGGCTCCCGGGGAGGAAATCGACTTGTCACTTCCTGAACTGGGTGCCACTCGGCCCTTGAACCCGCCCGGCCGGGCCGCCGCGCCCGCCGCCTCCGCGGGGCGCCCGATCGCCGCTGCGCGTGGCTGGGACCCGCGCGGTGCGGGCGCTGCGGGCCGGCGCTCGGCGGGCGGGTGGCGGGCCGGAGCCGACGGCGTGCGGCGGGGTGCAGAGCGCGCAGCCGCCGGTGGGCGGGGAGTGGGGGGGTCGCGGCGCGCCGCCAGCGGGGCCAGAGGGCGTCCTGCGAGCCGAGCCGCGCGCCGCCCCAGCCCGCGCCTGCCGGGCCCGGGACGCGGGAAGTGGCCCCGGGCCGAGCGGCCACCGCGGCGGCCCGGGCCCGGGGCCAGGCACCCCGCAGGAGTCCCCCCTGCCCCCTGCACGAGGCGGGACTGAACCCCGAGCCGCGTGCACTTGGGCCGTCCAGCTTCCGGGTTGTGGGTTTTTGGGGTTTTAAAGAAACGATCGTTCCGGTGGCCGCTGGGGGGGCAGGGCGGGGGTCGTGTGAGCGTTGTCACTCTGGGGCGCGGATGGAAATAAAGGAATGTGTACTCAGAAGCCAGGCCCCACATACATGCAACTGGTGGAGGGCGGGCTGGCGTTGCTAGGCAGAGCGCGTGTTTGGTTCTGTAACTTAGGATGTTGACTTTAGTCCAGGAATGCAGCCGATAGAAGACGCGGTGTTTTCATTGTGCGGCTCACCTGGGGGAGGGCCTGTCCTGGTGAGGAGCGAGCTTCCCATCCCTCCTCCTGTTATGGAGGTTGTTTTACTGACCTTGTATCCGAAAGGAGATTTTTAAAGAGTTGTTTTTTTTTTTTTAAGAACTCCCTATGCCTGTTTTGTGTTCTCCTTTGCCAAAAAAACAAAACACCTCATTACTTGACATGGATTGTGTCTGAGCCATTTGAATGGTTCTATTCATAAATCAGGAAACTTTTTCTGTTGCTTCTAGGAACATTTAATTGGTTTTAATCCAACGTTTCAACCCCAGTATCAAACATAAATGAACAATTAACTTTTTGAGCTTGTGTGCACTTGGGAAACTATTATATTTCATGGCTATTGCTGAAATATTTCAGTTTCTCATCACACTGGGCCCATTCTTTTTCAGGAAACCATGAGCTAACATCTCCTTTCACACTAACTACAGCTCACTCCAGTCATTTCTGCTCCAAGAGGAACATGGCCAGCAAAGCAGAGGGGTTTGTAGATGATGGACATAGTCCTATGAAAGCCAAAGTGAGCTAATATGCAGAATACTCAGGCACTGATGTCCTCATCCATAAACAACACTTTAAGGAACTAGTGAGGGTCCATTCTGAGAGGAGCGGAGAACCAAGTCTTCCGAGGATGGACAAAGAAAGGCCCGGGATGATGGGGGAATGCTGCTCCATTTCCCTAAGGCCATCTCCTCAGCGTCACCGCGCCTTGGAGGGCTTTAAGGATATAGTTTAATTTACTTTTTATTGGGAGGCCTAGAGTGACTCCTGCTGGCAAGCATTCAGTTTATTCCTGCAATTACCAGTTCATCAGGTCACCTTAAAAAACAAAGCGCAGGGTCGAGCCCGGACACCAGCGCTGCAGCCATGCCTCTCGCTGCTGTCAGGTGACAGCCGCACAGAACTCTCAGGGCCGTGGTCATGGCCGGCCCTTTCCAACCTGCAGCAGCCTGCTGCCCTGGCTCTGAGACCTTATTGTACTGAGAATGTACAAAGCTAAAACACGCGGTTAAGGGGCTGTGCTACTAACCAGTCACAGCTACTTCTCACTGACTTAATCTGACTCTCCAAAGGCTAAGATACAGACATCAAGGCCTGTCACTTAGCTCCATGCTGTAAGGCTCCACCCACACTCTGTAACAAGTCCTGTAGATATTAAGACACCCCCACTTTTTAGAGCTTTATTACAAAGTCCTTAATTATAAAAATTCTACCCAAAAGGTTGTATATTAGAGTTTTGCTCAATCCAGAAGAATAAATATAAACTCAGTGGGACTCTGGGTTTAAGACAATGTCAGCGGCAACTGGGGGAAGGGGGTAAGCTGTCTCTACCTCTGTTCAATGCTGAAAGGCCAAAACCAGATGTATAGCACAGACACCTCAACACAAATTCAGAGGCCAATTGAGGAACAAATCCGTAAGTAGCAACCAAAAATGATCACCTGTAGTGTTTCCATTGTAACTGATCCCACTGATCGGGTGAAGCCACGGATACCCTGGGAGAGGAAATGTGGAGGCTGCATGCAGTCTCGCTCCGAGACCAAGATGAAACCCAGGGATGGAAGCAGCGTCCTGGCTCTCCTGGCCCCGAGCAGAGCTGCCCACGGCGGGAGGCTGCGTGCGTGGTGGCCCCCCCCACTCACCGCCTGGGGTTTAGTGTCCTTCCCTATGAAGAGCTCCCCCACCCCAAGTTCCAAGCTCTTAAGCAACAAGAGACAAACAGGGTGTATTTTATTAAGAAAGGGTGTGATCAACTGTAACTTGTATCAACAAGCTAATAAAGCATTCACCTAAGTAAGCACTTTCGTGCAGAGGAGGGTAAAGGTGGGGTGTGATATGCACGAAGGAGTGTCCTTGGGAGCTGGTGGGTGTTTTATTTTTGTGCCTTTAAATAAGACAAACGTGATATTCAAACTCAGCTTTGAAGTTTGGGTAAGAACCAGTCAACGTTCAGTTTTTCCCATCAACTCTGTCTGCACCCACAGTTTTCAAAGAGCTCCCCACTTAAAAACAGGCACTAGTCTGCTTCTGAGAACAACATATTCTTTTTAGACTAACAGTCAGTGACAGACATCAAACATGTTGCGCTGAGCACTGAGCCCGCAGCAGCCGCCAGATGTGTCCACTCCTTTATTCAGCCTCCAGAGCCACCGCGCCTTTGTCCCAGCCGTGGTATTAGAGGTCAGTCATTCACATTTCACACTGTCCTTTCCGCATCTGAAAAGATCTTTTGAGAAGCAGAATCTGAACATTTCTTAGAACAGATCATGGGAAGGCAGACATCCCCGAGTTCACCTGAGGCACTTCCAGAGCCTGGCTCCTGAAACCAGGGAGCCAAAGAGGCTGCTTCGGAAGATAAGGAAAATTCTGATTACAGATGGAAATCAAAAACCTGTACTTACTATGGCGGCAATTTTCTCATGTGGATCTCATTCAAAAAAATAAGTTCTGCCCTGGCCGGTTTGGCTCAGTGGACAGAGCATCGGCCTGCGGACCACAGGGTCCCGGATTCAGTTCTGGTCAAGGGCACGTACCTCGGTTGCAGGATCCTCCCCAGCCCAGGCCCAGGTCGGCGTGTGCAGGAGGCAACCAATTGATGTGTTTCTCTCACATCGACGTTTCTCTCAGTCTTTCCCTCTCTCTCCCACTCTCTCTAAAAATCAATGGAAAATATCCTCGGGTGAGGATTAACAAAAAACAAAACAAAACAGAAAGTTCTGTAATTGTTCCCACATCCACGCTCCAGGTACAGCTCACCGCCAGCCGACATGGCCTGCGTGGCACGCCGAGCCTCGCGCTTTCCTTTCCGCCTTTCCCTTGTGCTCGGACACCTTCCGGCTGGTGAGGAGGAGGGATGGCCCTGGCTGCGGCCTCAGATGCCTGCGTGTGCCTGCGTGTATATAAACATGCATCCCATATCTAGACACACACATTTCATAAAAGGCACTTCCGTTCTTGAAGACAAAGTTACTTTTTGATTCAAAAACCAAATAAAACACATTTATTTTCATTGAATTTAACGAAAACCCACAGCATTAAGCTTAATGATACCATCTAACTCCTCTGACCAGAATGGGGGTGGAGAGCAGCTTGAGGGGGTGGAGAGCAGCTTGATCACCTGTAGTGTTTCCATTGTAACTGATCCCACTGATCGGGTGAAGTTATAATATAATATAATAATATAATATTTATTATTATATTATTATATTATATAATATTTATTTATTATATTTATATATAATAAATAAATATTTTTATTTATTTTTATTTATCCTCAGTCTAGCGCCACTGAGGCGGGAGGTGCCCGCTGGGCCGGCCTGGTGTGCCACAGTGGGGTGTGAGCCCGCGTCCCCAGCACAAACCCTGGTCTCCAAGTTGGCAGGGGCTGAAAGCACAGCGAACGTCGCGCTTGCAGCTCCCGGAGGACGAGGCGGGGGCGGGAGCCGCGGAGAGCAGAGCACCTCACGCCGATTCCCCTGGGCAGCACGGCCGTGTTCTGTGCACAGTGAACAGCAGCTACCGGGTCAGGTGCTGCAAGACAACACACGCCACGCACACACAGACACCGGGAAGTTCAGGCATGACAAAGCAGCACAAATAGACATAATGAAGGCTTTTCACTACGTTCAAAGCTGCAGGTATATGTAAAACTTACCAAACTATTTTACTTTTTTTAAAAAATATATTTTTATTGACTTCAGAGAGGCAGGGAGAGGGAGAGAGAGAGAAACATCCATGATTAGAGAGAATCATTGATTGGCTGCCTCCTGCACCCCGCCCCCCACTGGGGATCGAGCCCACAACCCGGGGATGTGCCCTGACCGGAATCCAACCCGGGACCTTTCAGTCCACAGGCTCAGGCTCTCCCCACTGAGCACAGCCAGCTAAGGCTATTTTACTGTTTTAATGCCGAGATTCAGAGGCATAATTAGTTACTGGTCTTTCCCTCATCTGCTCAGGGTCTTAGCTGATGTAGACTAACTAGTATCACACAACACGGTCACTCCACCAAAATCGTAACTAAAAACATTGCTATACACTGAATTTAACCTGGAAATATTTCAACAGCACACCCAGACTGTTATCTTCAAATGAAAACAATCACAATTTTTTAAAATATTTTTATTTATTTCGGAAAGGAAAGGGGAGGAGGAGGAGAGAGAGAGAGACATCAGTGATGAGAAAGAATCATCGCACGGGCATTGAGCTCGCAACCCGGGCACGTACCCCGACCAGGAATCGAACTGTGACCTCATGGTTCATAGGTCGATGCTCAACCACTGAGCCAAGCCGGCTGGGCCAATTGTTTTTTTAAAATACTCTCCCGCCCTGGCCCGTGTGGCTCAGTTGGTTGGGCATTATCCCATGCACGGAAAGGTTGCCAGTTCCATTCCCAGTCAGGGCACATGCCGGGGTGCGGGCTCGATCCCCGGTGGGGAGCATGCAGGAGGCAGCCGGTCCATGTTTTGTTCTGACATTGCTGTTTCTCTCTCTCTCTTCCTTTCTAAAAATCCATAAAAACATCTTTAAAAATATATATATCCTTTAGTAGAATTCACATTTAGTATTTGAGACACAAGCCCAAACTTTATTTTTCTCTACTGTCAACTATCTGCCATATAAGTCACTGCCTCCAGCAAAATCTATTTTTACCTCATCCCTAGTGAGACGCTCTAAGCTACTGCTAGCCTGCCCAGCCCCATAAACATGAAACCGTGAACTTCATTCTCCTTAGGCAGCGAAGAAACTGTTAAACTAGATGCGGCTGATGATGTCACAGTTTCAATTCCCCAGGTGAAGGCTGAATCGTTTGGATGTGAAATCCCAAGAAGGAAAAAGGAGTCTCTGGCTCCACGGGGCAGGCCCTGCCTGGGAGCAGCCTGAATAGAAAGAACATCTGCCCCGCAATTCCCCCGCCTGGGAGCGCTCCTCTCCTGTGTGTCCTCTCCGTGGGGACCACAAGCCAAGGCGTCCGGTTCACCAGACCCACTGCGTGTGTGAGGGCCCGGCCTTGCCTCTCGGGGAGTGCATGTCCTGCAGCTGACCTCCCACAGAGGAATGACTGTAAGGGAGAAGGCCCTGCCATTTCACGTCCCCTCTCCCGGCTGGTCTTCACCGTCACAGGAACAGCAGCACCAGAAAGGACCACAAAGCCAGGTCACAGCAGGTCACACGGCACTGACTGGTGGCCTCCCTGCCTCCACGTGGCGATGCTCTGCTTGTGTTCTGTCCTCAGGGCGCACCTTATCGTCTGACCTCAGCTCTATTTTTTTTTAAACGTTTTTATTGATTTCAGAGAGGAAGGGAGAGGGAGAGGGAGAGAGAGAAACATCAATGAGGAGAGAGAATCACTGACTGGCTGCCTCCTACACACCTAGGGATCGAGCCCGCAACCTGGGCATGTGCCCCGGACTGGAACCGAACCCGGGACCCTTCCGTCTGCAGGCCGACGCTCTATCCACTGAGCCGAACCAGCCGGGGCCTGGCCTCATCTCTACAGAGCTTTTGAATAGGGTTCAGCGCCGCAAGCTCTTTGAGGTTAGCTAGGCAAAGGGACCCTGGTCCGGCCGCACCTCTGCAGCCACGTGGAGCACTCCAGGAGGTGAGAGGCAGTTCCGTTACCAACAACGAAACGGCTCCATGAGCAGATCCGAATGTCCTAGACTGGCGTGAACAGCTGCTTCGCCGGACCT
The DNA here is from genome assembly GCF_027574615.1 of Eptesicus fuscus. Classification (NCBI taxonomy): domain Eukaryota; kingdom Metazoa; phylum Chordata; class Mammalia; order Chiroptera; family Vespertilionidae; genus Eptesicus; species Eptesicus fuscus. The sequence continues at coordinate 59,969,384 of NC_072489.1, read as the reverse complement.
TCCCTACCATCCTGTGAGCTCCAGTATGAGCCAAGGTCCAATCAGACAAACTCTCAAAGTCGTACCCACATCACACTTCCAGGTGCCACTGCGCACGCGCTGTCACTCACACCGGAGCAAAGCACGGAAACACGGCTCACCCAGGACGTCAAACTAGACGCGAGGTGGGCCTGAACGCCCACTGCCCCCCCCCCCCCCCCCCCCCGGTGCCGGGAACAGACCAGACCCAACCCCCCCGCCGCCATCGGACCGGCGCCGCCATGGGACCTGCATGCGGCTCCGTGTTTGATGGCGCTGGAAACGACGACTTGGCATCCAGACCGGGGGAGGAAGGGGGCCTCGGCCTTGGCATTTCTTTCAATTCGAGGGCGCCCACGTGAACATTTCCCCCCAGACCGCGTGCGTTACTATCACCGCCACGTGGCGGGCACCGCTCTCACCGGGGACCGGGAGCCTGCCGACACACGGGGACGCGCACTTGGTGACAGCCGGGCACCGGGACCACTGGTCCTCACTTGTTTTGTGTTTTCAATCCTCACCCGAGGATGTTTTCCCATCGGCTTTTAGGGAGAGTGGAAGAGAGAGGGGAAGACAGAGAGAGACATGATGTGAGAGAAACATCGATTGGTTGTCTCCTGCATGCACCCCAACCAGGGCCCGGCCAGGGAGGGGCCTGCAACCGAGGCACATGCCCTGACCGGGATCGAACCCGGGCCCATCCGCAGGCCGACGCTCTATCCCCCGAGCCACACCGGCCGGGCTGGTCCTCACTTCTTAACCAACAGAAGGTGCTTCAGCGCCCGCGCCAACGAGGGCTCAGGAGGAGCCCCAGGAGCAGGTGCCGGGAGCGCACCCACTCGCACCCCCAGCATCACAGATCAGGGGCCACCAGGGAGATGGCACTGCCTGCAGGCCCAGAGACGAGGCTGCAGGACGAAGCCTACTCCGCTGGGAACTTGATCTTGGAATTCTCAGTCTCTAGACCTAAAAAATATATTCCTATTGTTTAAGCCACCCAGTCTGTGGCAGCCCAACCTGAGGGCTAGAGACGGTTAAATATCACTGACTAGCACACCGTTTTAGGGAAAAAACTGAAACCCACAAAAAGGAAGTGACTTGCCTGGGTTCCAACCACTTTTCCTCCAAATTTTAGTATAAAAAAAAAAATAAAAAAATCTCCCTAGCTGGTGTGGCTCAGAGGCTGGAGCGTCGGCCACAGGCTGAGGGTGGCAGGCTGGATTCCGGTCAAGGGCATGAATTACAGGCTCCTCCCCAGCCCTGGTGGGGCCCCTGCAGGAGGCAACCAATCGATGTGTTTCTCTCACGTCAATGTTTCTCTCTGTCTTTCCCTCTCTCTTCCACTCTCCCTAAAAATAAAAATAAAAAATCAATGGAAAAATATCTTCGGGTGAGGATTAACAACAACAAAATAATAATAATAAAATAAATAAATAAAAAGAACCAAAATAAATTTCAACTTCAGAAAATAATCTGATATTGTTTTGTTGGAAATTAAATCATTAATCACCTGGTCTTCACAAAAGGACCTCCCTTGCTTTCGGCCATTTACGGCCTTTATCACGCGGGGGTCCCCAGGAGCCGCAGCTCCCGCGGGGACAAGCCTTTGGGGAAGGCAGGCTTCGTCCACAGTGAGGCCCACAATATGGAACTCTCCCCCGAGTTTAATCCGGTTCATTATTTTTTAATTAAAATAATAACCACAACAACCTCCACCGAGTGGCTCAGTTGGTTGGAGCATCGTCCTGTCCACCGAAAGGTTTCAGGTTCAATTCCCAGTCAGGGCACAGACCCAGGCTGTGGGTTCCATCCCTGGTGGGGATGCATGTGGGAGGCAGCGGATCAATGCTTCTCTCTCTCCCTTCCTCTCTCTCTGAAATCAATAAAAACATATCCTTGGGTGAGGATTTAAAAAAAAAACAACACACTGGCACTTGCAACTCCAAAGCCCTCTGGAATTGTCCTCTCTTGAACAAACTATATTATCAACGATTTGACCCAATTGGCCCTCTTCACAGAACCACGGGGTGTCCAGGGGGAATCAAGCCTGCCGGGTGTGCCCTGCTTGCGACTGCTCCTCAAAACTCAACACACACCGTTCATTCACAACCCCGTGTACAGCACCTCGCCGGGCCACAATGGACCGAGGTTCTATTTGTAACTGAGCCAACGTGGACTTCTCCCTCCCCACCCCAGGCCTTGCTTCCGAGGCCTGCACGCAGCTCTGCAGGCGGCCAGTCTGTTTACGAAGTTAAAGGCCACGTACGACTTCCCGTTCAGCGAGGCTTCTTGGTGGGACCGGGAAAGAACGCGATTACTGCGGCTTCAGTGCGCCCGCGTGTCTCCGCGCCAAGGCCAGCGGCAGGGCGGCAGGAGGGTTAGGGGCCGGGCGGACTGCTTCCCGCCCCTCCCGCCCCGCCCCGTCCCAGGCGAAAACCATCTTAACGGGCCTCGGCCCGCGCCTTCTTAGCCAGGACGCACTGAATCAGACGGGAACAAAGGGCTGCCATCTCCACGGCGGAGGAGGAGTCGGAGGAAAACCCGAACTGGCAGCACCCCCTCTTCTGCTTTAGCCTTTCCTCCCGACCAGCCCCCCCTCGGGAGCGGGAGGCAGGCGGGCGCAGGGACAGCCACCCCACAGCGTCCTCTTCTGCTGTCGTCACTGATGACATCATCCTCACTGATGACAACGGCCGGCCGCTCCCTCGGTGTGTTCTCGAAGAGCCACAAGCACGGCTCGAGGTCTCCTTACCCAGCAGGCTTCTCAGATTTCTTCCCAAGCTCCTCGGCTGGGACCCAGGATATGCTAACTGCTGGGTATTTTTAGGGGAAATTCTTAGGTATTTGGAGAAACAAATGCATTCGATGGGCTTTTCTTAAAAAGCTCTTCAGCACGCGCCATAGGTCACTTCCCACAGACTCCTTCCTGACCAGGCCTCACAGCGCACGCTCAACGCTGACATGGAAAACGGCCTTTCTTCAGATGGGCCGTGTGCGAGCGAGAGCAGGTTCCGTTTCCTAGTCTTCCTCTAATCAACGAGGCCGGCGATTTGCAAGCACTTTAAGATACAGTCGCTCTCCTGGATGTCTGTCCGTCTGTCCGTCTGACAATGGCCTCGGCAGGACCAGGGCCCGGGCCCGCTCTGCCGCCGGGTGAGTCCCCAGGAAGCGGCCCTGAGACATTCACGCCGGGTCTAGTCCCATCGTTCTCACTCGGTTTCCCTGGGCCGACGGCGCAGGCCACACAGCGGCAGTCGCGGTTCAGCCGAGCGGCCTGCGGAGTGGTCAGTCCCGCTCTGTGGTCAAGACTTCCAACTCGGTGCGGACCGACTCGGCTCCCTTGGTTCCTGGTTATGGAGCCCATGCTGACATGTGAGCTGGAAAGGAATGATCTTTCCACAACACCCCAGGGATCCCGCTCAGGTCGCACGCAGCCACTCATTAGGCTCGGACCTCGCCTCTCAGGCCCAGTGTGGAGCGGGGTATTCAGCTTGGAGGGAGCCTGGGGCCTGGGAATTCGTTGAGTTTCATTTCTATGCCCCTAACATAGGAAGCCATCAATTGACCAAAGAATTTCACACTATTCTTGTACTTTTCTAACAAGTTGCAGGGTGTGTATGAAGAATAAATTAGCATCCATTTTCTTGAATTAACTGTTAATAAAACATGCTCATGTGCTCCCCCCTTCTCCTCAGGACAACTGTTTCCTGCCCAACCGAGACATGACAAGGGCTCCCCCATTTCCCCACCATCACCACCACCGTGCACTTGTCCTCCAACCAATCAGGCTGGCCCCACAGTCAAGCTCAGGGAACGCCCGCCCTCCGGGAAAGTGCTGGGGCCAACACCCCACCCCCACCTACCCCCCATGCAGCGATGAGCCTGCGCACACAGGCCCCTCTGCTCGGGAGGCGGGGGGCTGTCTCGGGCACACACTGGCTCCCAGGCCACACACAGGAGCTCCGGCCCGGGGTCTCCCCAGCACATGCTGCCCGGAAAGCAATGGACTTGTCACAAACTTTGTTTTTTTCCGTTGTAGCCTACCAGACACACACAGGCACACATCCTATCTAATAATCCTATCTAATAATAGAGTAACATGTAAATTACCATCACTCCACTACGCCCACGATTGGGCAGCGGGAGGCTGGGGGGCGGGACTCGGGGTGGCCTATCCGGCCATTGAGAGGCACGGATCCCCTGCCACTGAGGGGGGCTACCCTGCTGTTGAGAGGCACAGGGGGCGGGACTCCCGCCCCCTGTGCCTCTCAATGGTCAGATCCGCGGCTGCTGAGGGGGCCTGCCAAGGACACCCAGCTGCGCCTCTCAACAGCAGGGTAGGCAGGTGTCCGCGGCAGCCCCCCACAGCAGCCGCGGACCATCACAAGTGGGGGAGCTGGGTGCCTGTCTGCTCCGGCACCAGGCCTTTCAGAAGCCTCCGCCAGCTCCACCGCGAAAAGCGAAAGCATGTAGGGGACCCTACACGTGCATGATTCAATCATGCACTGGGCCTCTAGTCAATACATAAAACAACACGATTTAGGAGAACATAACTCAAAGTCTATTAACATAAGCAGGGATATGCTGTTTCTTTACCCATCGATTTAAGAAAAATTATTCCAAAGCCAAATAAAGGTTAATTACTGATACGAGTTCCTGAAAAATTAAGGTTTCTGGTATCCTCTGCATGACAGTTTCATAGAAATTTGAAAATGAAGAATCAGGGGATTAAGACACACTATCCACACAAAGACTAAGTGTTCATGTATGTGCACCTCTCCCCCCCCCCCCCCTCCCCCCCAAGGAAAGCTGCGTGCACGTGACAGAGGAAGGAGAGGCCGCGTCCTGCCACAACGGGGACTCATTCACCAACAGCCGGGGCTTATTGAAAGGGTTTCGGTCGAGCTGCCAGGCAGTGGCAGCTTCACTCTCACGCATAAATGCCAGTCCCCAAAGCAACGCTAACCTGCACCTGGCTTAACACAACCTTCTGAAAACTTCTGTTGGTTAATTGGCACAACCACCCATTCCGGCCTCGGAGCCCTCCGGGGGGCCTGTGGGCAGTAGTAACAGCATCATAACCATCTGTAAGGGCCGCACGGAGAAGTCTCGTTTGCATTTCAAACAAGTTTCCCCAAAATAAGAGCCTTTTGATGAAATGAAATTACGATTCCAACTCCTCCTCCAGAAAACAGCCCTCCTGCGGAACCCGCTGCCGGGTCTCCCAGCGCCCACACGGCACGTGACTGACTGCACACACCACGTTTCCCGGCAAAGGTTTACGCCTCGTTCGGTAACTCGGTGGCATTTCCTGGCCTGGCTGGTAAAGCTGGCATTATTGGAAAATACTAATTGATTGTTAGCATTTTTGGACTTTCCGTTTGTTCTGATTTCAAGCTCTGAGGGGCGCTTCCAGCAGGATTCACCTGATGAGAGATTACAGCTCCCCTTTCGTAACCGTGCCAACAGCTCCACGTCCCCAAATCCTCATCTCCACACACATCAGCTCACCCCAGGACAGACCCGAGGAGCTTCCCAACAAAGGCCACTCCGAGCTCGTATGTGGCCCCAGCTGGCCACACGGAAAGCCCACTTTGTTAGGCTGGAGCTTTAAAACAGCACATACTTAACAGCTCAAAATCCCAAGAAAGCACTTACATACTATTATCATATAGAAACCAAGGAACTGTCATGTGAAGAGACAACAAAGACAGATCTCCTCGATAAATTAAAAACTACCTGCTTCTGGTGTAAGATCCCATGTCTCGTCTGTAAAATCAACACTATTTTAAGTTTAGAAACATATTTTAATGTCTCACTTTTTAAATGTTTAAAATTAAAGCTTTTCAAAAAATGTTATTTATGTTTATTTATGTAAATATCTTGTTATCTTGTGCAAGGCAGGCAGCAATTTAATGGTTGATTAGTGTTGATCGTAATCACACCGCCGTCCCTGCCCGCACTGGGCACAATGAAAGAAGGTGTAACGCAGACTTACTCATCCCTGGAGCTAACGACTGCCAAGCGCAGTTCTCCTCGTTCTGCGACCCAACAGGCCTCAGAATGAAAACTCATCGAACATTTCACTTTTCTAAAAGCTCATACTGTGACTCCGTTATTAAAATATTAGCCCAAATACAAAGCAGCATTACGTATTAATATACCTTATCCTTTCAACCATCTTAATAAACTGTTTCTCTTACTAATTAGCCCCCAACTAGAACCCCCTCGTCCATCTCCCTCAGGGCTCACACGTGTGGCAGAGTAACGTCCTCGGCCTCACAGGGACTGAGGCCGCCAGGTCCGGACTGGGCCAGTCCTTTAAGGCGAGCAGGGGAGCCCAGTGCACAGATGGACACCGGCTCGGAGCAGAGCTCCCCAAATGACCGCCCAACCTCGCGGACAGCGCTTTCTAAGGCGCGTCCTGCTTCCCCACCGAGCTGGGCAGAGCGTGCGGGGGAGAGTGGGCCTCAGCGTCAGCGCCAGAGAACAGCCCCACTCCGTCCTGCACGAGCGCTGATGCGGGAAGCAGGAACGCCTGCCGGGACACACTGGGAAGACTCAGTGAGACAAGAGGCCACGAGAAAGATAGATACGTAACAGGGCACGGTGCAGGCCGGTACCTGTACCTCAGTCGTCTTTCTATGTATCTGTTCACCTGCTTCCTATCGTCCCTCACAGCGGAGAGTACCACCAGCCACAAAATGCAGCCTCAATTATATTTCTGGTCCACTGATACAGTCACCTGACTTGTGTAACTATAAACATGAAGCTAGAGGTTTTCTGAGATATTAAATCATTGTTTTAAATAACCACCATTCTACCCAAAATAGTAGGCTCATTGTTTCCTGCTCTAATAGAACACTGATAAAGTTGTTTTGCTCATTATTCTGGCCCTGGAACCATTCGGAAATCTTAACACAGAGCTATCTTCAACGTTCCCAAGGCACAAACGTCAGGAATGCAGGCTTTCTGTAAATCCATTTACTGCTTTCAAGTTGTCAACTGCTCAGCAGGTACAGGAAAGTGTTTTTAATCAAGAAGAAAAATATTTACATTTCAAATACAAAGAGCATTTGGAATTACCCCTGGCTGGCCTCAGGCCGCCGCCTGCACGCCCAGGACCTGTGTCCGCGCCATGTGCATCCTGTGTACTCACTGAGCAGTCAGCTGCACCTGCATTTCTGCCGCGTTTCCTTTGATGTGGGGCTTCTCTAAAAGCGCTCTGCGTCTGTCCAGCGGAAAACCTCACGTTTTTTGGAAAACCAATGCAGCCACACTGTTTCCAGACCGGCCTCCAAAGCTGAACTTGGGTGTTGGCAACACTTCGAACAGTTCAAATCCTGTCGGACAAAATCCAAACGCTCTTATTAGGACTGAATTGCAGTTAGCAGCAGCCCGTATGAACAGTGGACTTCAAACCCTCTATAAAACTGTGATCGCACACTCGGAACGTGACGGCATTCTGTGACGTCCCAGTTCTGCGTGTTAGCAATGTGTCTTCGCCCGGAACACTTTGAACAAGAAACAGACAAGACTGAAACCCACCGCAGAAGAGGCTTCTTGTCACGCACCCACTCCTCCGCCTCCTGGGTGCCGGCCCCTCCCCTGCGCATCTCCTGAGCCTGGGCCACCTGCCCGCAGGAGCAGCCACCACGGGCTGGGTTCTTGCAGGTATCAGGCATAGTTTTGTGCTTTATATGCACTAATGCAATTGATCCCCATCACACATACCAAAACTCAGTCCAGAAACGTCAGGAACATGGAGTAAAAGAATGTGTAAGATGGAAAAGTCTGGAGATGACGTGGTGATGGTTGCACAACAGCGTCGGGGCACTTAATGCCCTGAGCTGTGCCCTTAAAAATGGTTAAGTGACAAATCTTATGTTATATATAAGGGGTGAGCCAAAGTGGGTTTACAGTTGTGAGTATGCAAAACACAAGAATTTATTCTTGCATGTTTATTAATTATTGTATTACTTATTATTATTAACCTACTTTTGCCCACCCCTGTATTTTACCACCAAAAAAGTTTGTAACCAAAGATCAAGACAAGGAACTAGTAACTCTCAAAGTAGCATAGTGTGGTGGGAAAAAATAAATAAGTAACTTGTAGTCAAAACTCCTGGGTTCAATCCCACCTTCACCACTTAGTGCAAGAGATGCTGGTCACATGACCTTACCCAGGATCCCCGGGTTCTGTGCCAGGGGTTCAGACACCAACACTCCTCTCCAACTCACAGTGACTGTGTAAAGATCACAATTAGAGGACGTGGCCGTTTCCTAAGCTATAAAATAAAATAAAAATGTAACGTTTTACTACGTCGTTGTATTCCTTTTAAAAAATAAGACAGCCGAAACCGGTTTGGCTCAGTGGATAGAGCGTCGGCCTGCGGACTGAGGGTTCCCAGGTTCGATTCCGGTCAAGGGCATGTACCTTGGTTGCAGGCACATCCCCGGTGGGGGGTGTGCAAGAGGCAGCTGGTCGATGTTTCTCTATCATCGATGTTTCTAGCTCTCTGTCCCTCTCATTTCCTCTCTGTAAAAAATCAATAAAATATATTTAAAAAAAAAAAAGACAAATAAGGCAGGAAGGTCACTCCCATTAACCCTGTTCCCTCGGTGATGGGCAATTGGTTCAGGAATTACTTTTTCTTTTGGGGGTATCTTCATTTTCTAAGTTTCCATGACTTGAGCTTGAACTCAAATAAGCAGAAAAAATGTTAAAGGGATACATGTTATTGTATCAACTGCTCTTTTACACTTTGTTTCATTTACATTCTAATTCATATTCTTAATCAAACTTCAGCAAATCTTAAGAAATAACTAAATGTTAAAATGTTCAAAAACTGAGCATAGAAAACTTTTCCATAGAAGGACAAACAATGTAAAAACCTGATATATATTTTTAATATATTTTATTGATTTTTTTTTTATTTTTTACAGAGAGGAAGAGAGAGGGATAGAGAGTTAGAAACATCGATGAGAGAGAAACATCGATCAGCTGCCTCCTGCACACCCCCAACTGGGGATGTGCCCGCCACTAAGGTACATGCCCTTGACTGGAATCGAACCCGGGACCTTTCAGTCCGCAGGCCGACGCTCTATCCACTGAGCCAAACCGGTCAGGGCAAAAACCTGATATTTTTTAACACTGGAAAATGGAGCCACTGAGGTAGATGGATGGGGACACACCTGTATTTGTTTCTGAAATTTTACTTATGCTTAAAATATTTCATAACAAAAATTTTCACAAGAAAACAGACGTTGTGACCTTTCCAGGAAAATCTTTTCACTCCCCGGCCTGGCCCACAGGACTGACGTCATCAAGTTTCAGTGGACAATACACCAAAATATTAAAATATCTCTATTTCCAGAGATAGATGAATGACTTTAATTATTTTATCTATATTCTTACATGTTGGGGTTAATATTATTCCTTTTTTTTCCATAATGAATCTGGATTACTTTTGTAGTTTTATAGGTTTTTGGTTTCTTGTTCATTCAGTAGTTGTAAGAAAGACAAGTTCCTTGGACATTAAATTAGAACATCTAGTGTCTGGCAAATGTTTCAAGGAACCCTCATCAGATCAAATGACAACACTAATGCTTACATAACTAGGCTAAAAAGGAGAAATGCACGATTCGTTTCAGTAGTTTTATGAACATTTATGTTTCAAATAAGGAAAGAACTGTAAAGGCTGGGGGAGCAAGCCCTCCCCTGAGCAAGGGGACCGGGCGCAGGTCCTGAGGCCGTGGCGAGGCCTGCGCGGTGGGGAGGGGGGGGGGAGGGGGTGCCGGCGGCTGCCATCCACCTCCAGACCGGCTCAGAAGAGGCTCTGGCACCTGTCTTCAGTCGGACGTCACTATTTCTCTCACATTTCCTGTGGCAACACTGCACTTACTGAATATATATATGTTTTTTCTTTTACATTGATTCCAGAGAGGAAGGGAGAGGGAGAGAGAGAGAAACATCGATGATGAGAGAGAATCATGGATCAGCTGCCTCCTGCACGCCCCCCACTGGGGATGGAGCCCACACCTGGGCATGTGCCCTTGACTGGAATTGAACCCGGAACCCTTTAGTCTAGAGGGTGACGCTCTATCCACTCAGCCACACCAGCTAGGGCCCATTTCACTTACTGAAATTCCATGTTTTGCTCTAAAACGGACCCTGAGTTAGGGATGTGGCCGGGAGTTCTCAGCACAGAGCCAGCAGCACTCTGCACGGCAGGCCTGCTCCTCCTCACACACAGGCCTGCCTGCGGGGGCCAGGGCTGCAGCGCCTGCACCCCGAGCCGGAGGCCCTGCCTGCACCCCGAGCCGGAGGCCCTGCCTGCACCCCGAGCCGGAGGCCCTGCCTGCACCCCAAGCCGGAGGCCCACCCGCACAGCGCCGCCTAGCACCCAGCGCTGCCGGCTTCAGGCAGAGGAAGGCCTACGGGCGTGGCCTGGGCAGTTCGAAGGGAACCGCGCTTCCCGTGGAAGGTAATCAAGTTAATGACATGAAATAAAAGCCCGCACATCACATGGCTTCCTGCTTCCCAGGGGCAACAGCAATGAAGCCCCGGCTCACAGGTCAAGCCGCACACTGCAGGCTGCACGGAATGAACCCCTAAGCCCTGCGCGCACAGGAGGTGTTCAGTGTCCCTCAGCCCAGAAAACCACCTCGAAGCCCGGTGCACACACCGCCCAGCAGCTCACCTCCATGAGCTCTGAACTGAGGCCCAAACCTAACCACAAGTGTGGTGCCATCGCTTATGCTCCATCCTGAAATCCCTCCGTTCCTTTAAAAACCTTACTCCTAAGCCGAGAGCATTCTAAGGGAAAAACAAGCAAATGGCCAGAGGGGAGTTCTCAGGGAACTTTCCCGGAAAGGCCGTGCTCGACAGCAATGAACCGGCAGGCGAGGTGTCGCCGAGAACACGCGAGGAACATGCCGAAGAGCGAAAACCACTGGTGAACAGGTGATCCCCTCAATTCTCACAAAACCCCACTTCGAAGACTGGCACCTACTGTACTTTGTCCACGGGGCAAAGGCGGCGCCTGTCTCGGCACCAACCATCTTGGAGAAGGCAGAGATTTCCGCATTTCTACCACCAAGTCCCTGTGTGTCGTTTCTGTGCGATGGAAACACGGTTCCACACACTGACACAGGAAGAAAGGCCTGGACCCTAACTGGCACTGGAAAGACACGTGTATGAACTGAAAACGCACGTAAGGCCTCGGAAACACTGCTGCCGTCCGCACGGCGCTGGCAGCCAGGGCGAGGCAGGAGCACAGGCCATGAGCTTTCTCCGTCCGCTTCCAAGTCACAGATGATGCAGCTTACAGAAAGAACTCAGTGTTCACAGGCTCATGAATTTTAGTGCTTCGCTGCCAGGATTTCTTGGAAATTTTCAGACAGGACTCTGGATCCCAACCAGTATTACCTCTTTGCTCTCTGCATGTACAGTGAAAAGGAGTACCAAGGTTATTAACGGAAGAAAAGCAGGCAATTCCCACGAGTGGGAGAGTGAACTCTGCAGCACAGGGAAAAGCGGGTTCAGGGCCTTAAACCTGAGGAAACACACATTCGAACAGCACAGCCAATTACCTTCCCGGAACTCGTTCAGCAGCTCCTCCGTGGTCCAGTTACAGGAGGTTATCAGAAAGAAGCCTTTCACTCCCAGCACCCTGGAGAGCGAGCTCACATACTGCTTCCTCTTCTCGGCTGCGTGGTCGGGGTTCAGGCTGATGGCATCAAAGGTCCCTTTGTCAATGCAGACGTGAAAGCCAGACAGCTCTGTGCGGGGATTCAGGAAGTCTTCCACCTGGAGGGGAACCAGGGCCGAGGTGAGAACCACTGCCACACCGTCCCCACCGGGGTTCAAGGTGATCCCTAAAAGCACCCATTCGTTCTGACGGCATTTTACATGTGATAAACGTATTTCCAACTTTATGGTTCACTTTTATGTGCTCCATTCCAAGATCATTAAAGCTAAGATTAGTGAGAGACAGTGTTCCTGGACATCCCACATCTGCAGAGCCAGGTGTGGTGCCCAATACGCCAGCACGCAACAGAGCCACAGCGACTCCTGTTGAAAAGTGGAGCGTCTGAGGATTCCTAAAAATGACAGCCATTACCGGGAGCTCAAACAGGCAAGGAAATAAGATGATTTTCAGCGAAGATGACAAGTTGTATGACCTGAAGTCAAAGGTAAAGGCAAGTTCTTTGGCTTTGACTCAGCAGCTAACAAAGCAAGGAAGGGACGTGATGACCAGCATGACGCTTACGAAGTTCAATGGCTGTTTCCACCGCAATCGGTAACTTTACAAACACCATTCACTTTAGAACCCGACACCGGCATCGCCTTCGTTTTCAATAACCGATGGCAGTGTAAGCACTTGGAACAGTGAGCTGCCCAATTTCATAAAACATTCAAAGTAATCTGCCAATAAACTTAATTCTGAAAAGCTACTTTGAAAAGGTAACCACACGATTGGCTGGTGATTATTCCTAGAAGCTAACCAGTCATAAATAAAGTATTATCCAGAGCGCCCTTCCTGTTTGACTTGAAAATGAGCCCTCATGTGTGAATACACTGGACCCTGGCTTTCCTCCCCTCACACCCAAGTAGTCATTGTACCTGAAGCAATAATGGCTACCGCTCCTGAGAGCTAAGTTTGGAAAGTTTTCTATCCTAAATGCCTGTATGAAAGTACACATTTATTCAACAAATGTTTCATAGACATCCATCAAATGCAGGCGTTTTTCAGGCCCTGAGACTATAACCGCAAACCAGAGAGGAGTTGCCTGATAAGAACAGATGGTCTGTTCTCTAACGGGGAGACAGTGACTGAGTGGGAAGAGAAACGCTTTGAACGGGGTCAGGAAGGCCTCACTCTGGAGGCCACCTTCGAGCCGAGACTCAGCGGGGAGGAGCCAACAAGCTCACATCCGGGGCAAAACGACCGTGGGCAGAGAGCATCGGGGATGGCGACTGGAGGACGGGCCTGACCTGTTTCAGAAGCAGAGCCGTGTCAGCACTGGGATAAGGAGGGAAAGAGGTGAGAAACGGGGCTCCGGAGCCTGGGGGGGGGGGTGGTGGTGAGTACAGCTCCAGCCTGAGCGCTACAGGGAAGCACCTGGGGGCTGATGAACAGGAGTCCCAGCGCTGATTTGCATTTTATATTTTTATTTTTTATTGATCTCAGAGAGGCAGGGAGAGGGAGAGAGGGATAGAGACATCAATGAGAGAGAATCATTGATCGGCTGCCTCTTGCACACCCCACACTGCGGATCGAGCCTGCAACCCAGGCATGTGCCCTGACCGGGAATCGAACCCTGATCGCCTGGTTCCTAGGTCAATGCTCAACCACTGAGCCACGCCAGTCAGGCCTGATTTGCACTTTAGTTATTTATTTTTTAATATATTTTATTGATTTTCACAGAGAAGAAGGGAGAGGGACAGAGAACCAGAAACACCGATGAGAGAGAAATATCCATCAGCTGCCTCCTGCACGCCCTTCCACTGGGGATGTGCCCGCAACCAAGGCACATATGCCCCTGACCGGAATCGAACCCGGGACCCTTCAGTCCACAGGCCGACACTCTTATCCGCTGAGCCAAATGGTCAGGGCCTGATTTGCACTTTAAACCACCACGCTGGTGCTGCTTCAGCAGCACATATGCTGAAATTGGAACAATACAGAGATTAGCATGGCCCCTGAGCAAGGATGACATGCAAATTCGTGAAGTGTTCCATATTCATAAATAAATAAATAAATTTTAAAAAACACCACGCTGCCGAAACCGGTTTGGCTCAGTGGATAGAGCGTCAGCCTGCGGACTGAAAGGTCCCAGGTTCGATTCCGGTCAAGGGCATGTGCGTTGGCTGCGGGCACATCCCTGGTAGGGGGTGTGCAGGAGGCAGCTGGTCGATGATTCTCTCTCATCGATGTTTCTACCTCTCTATCCCTCTCCCTTTCTCTCTGTAAAAAAATCAATAAAATATATTTAAAAAAAAAAAAAAAAAAAAAACCACCACGCTGGCTGCCCTGTGGCAGAGGCCAAATAAGAGGCTACTCTAGTTGCCTGGGCAAGAAATGATGGTGGCTGGGATCTGGGAGGGAGCAGTGGAACCATCGAGGAATGATTACGTTCCTGATTGGATTTGAAGGTAAAGCCTAGCTGGTGTGGCTCAGTGGATAGAGCGTCGGCCTACGAACTGAAGAGTCCCGGGTTCGATTCTGGTCAAGGGCACATGCTCAGGATGCAGGCTCGATCCCCAGTAGGGGGCATGCAGAAGGCAGCCAATCAATGATTCTCTCTCATCATTGATGTTTCTAGCTCTCTCCCCCTTTCTCTTCCTCTCTGAAATCAATAAAAATATATTAAGAAAAAAAAAAAAAAAAAGAAAGAAAGAACCAGTCCTTGCATTTGACGGAGTTCTTTTAGGGAAAAAAAACAAAACAAAAACAGAATTGGATATAGAACTTAAAGGAAAGAGAGGAATCCAGGGAGACTCTGGGTTTTGGGTTAGTGCATCTGGTAAATAAATGGTGGCATCTTTAGAAATGGGAAGGGACTTGGGGGGGTGCAGGTTTAAGTATCATTTTGGACTAATTGAGAGATTATTAGCTATCCAGATGGAACTGTAAAATACGCAGCCTTTATAAAATTCTAGAGCTCAGAGAAGATGCTTAAGCTAGAAATATAAATGCGAGACACATCATCTCCTCAGAGATCACAGAAATAAACGAAGTATTCTTTGGTGGCATTATCCCACTTTATACATTTCCAACTTTCTGATCTGGTTAACTCAAACTCAGGTATTATCTGTGTCTGCAGACCCGGGGGGGGGGGGGGGGGGGGGGAAGGGATGCGCACACTTGCCCAAGAGGAAGAAAATGACTTCCCCTAGCTGACGAGACTAAGAAGTTTAATACAGTTCTTAACATCATTTCATTTTGGAGTGTCTGACTGATATACATTAGAAACATTTACATTTTATAACTTTTATTAGAAATAAAAATAACTTAAGAGTTATGTAAGTAATACTTACCTTCAACGTAATGTTAGATAACCCTTCTTTCTCTATAATACTTCCGGAAAGCTGTATTGCAGAAGGCGAGTAATCAATGCCAGTAATATTAGAGAAACCGAGCTTTGCCTAGAGACAGAGAAGTAATTTTATACTTTAGTTTTAAAATGTTTTAATATCCGGTTTTGCCTATGAATTATAATATTCCTTTAGGACTGGGACTGTTTTATTCACTTTGAATAGATCAAGTAATGTATACCATCCAATAATCTATATATAATGCTTAAATTTTATGTAGAATCAAACAGAAACTGGAAATTTAAATCTATAGAAAGTGACAATTCCTTTGCTTTTATATTTTATTTCTTTTTCAAAAGGAAATTCATTTTCTCAAAGCCAATGAGAATACTTGTATGTATATTTCTGCCCTCAAGCAGAAAAGTATAGTGTTAACTTCTGATGTTGACAAGCTCTGGTTCACACATAAATCGAGCATAAATTTTACTTAACACAATTAAGTCATATGAATACATCAAATGCATATGAAATAAGTCCTTGATTTAAAAGTCCCTTTAGCCCAGCCAGCGTGGCTCAGTGGTTGAGCATCGACCTGTGAACCAGGAGATCACGATTCAATTCCCGGTCAGGACACATGCCCAGGTTGTGGGCTCGATCCCCCGGTGTGGGGCCTGCAGAAGGCAGCTGATCAATGATTCTCATCACTGATGTTTCTCTCCCCCCCCCCCCCCCGGCTTCTTCTCTGAAATCAATAAAAATGTATTAAATAAATAAATGGTAGAGATTGTAAGAATGGATTAAAAAACATGACCTAACTACGTGCTAGCTACAAGACACTGACAAGTGGCTACCTGGGGGAGGGTGTGGCAGAAGAGAGGTTTCTGGGAGGAACTACTCTGTGTCCTGTGGTGATTACATGAATTTCTACATGTTAAAATTCATAAAACTGTAATTTAAAAAGAGTCAATTTTGCAATATGTTAATTTTTTAAGTTTAAAAAAAATTATGAACAAATTTATGCTGGTAAATTTTTAATTTAGATAAATGGATGTCTTGAAAAACACAAAACTGACTCAAACCCTACAAAAACATCACGCCCAGAGGCTCTCGCCAGGAATTCGTCCAAAGGCTTAGGGAAGAAACAAAGCTTCTCAAAGAATGAAAAGGAAACACTTCCTCTCTCATCTGATGAGGCAGCATCACCTTCACACACAAAGCTTACATGGAAACTGCAAGGAAGGAACATTACTGCAAATGCTCATGAAGCTATAAAATCCTAAGCAGAATACTACCAAACCCAACCCAGTAAGGCCTGAGAGAGAACACGCCACCATTCAGCTTGGTTTCCTTCAGGGACAGAAGTTGCTTTGAACATTGAACAATCACTGAAATCATTTCAATAAAAATGTCAATTAAAAAAACTGAGGACCCCTCCAAAAAAATCAATCAACTCAACATTAATAGAATCAAAAAGAAAAATCATCTTATCAAAGAAGGCAACTAATCAAATTCAATGCCCATTCATGATTAGACACTCTTAATTAGGAATATAAAGGAACGTCCTCAGTCTGATTAAAAAAAAACATAAAAACCTACAGCCAACATGTTTAATGGTGAAATATTAAAGCTTTTCTTTTATAATAGGCAATGTTACAAGGCTAGCTGCCTTCACAATTTCTATTCAATATTGTACACAGCATTTTAATAAATAAGATATTGAGGTTGGGATAGAATAAAATTATTATTTACACATAACATACACTACAGTAAATTTTTACACATATAACTAGTACTATGGTAAACTATTAGAAAATGAAATTTAAAAAACATAACAATTACAACAAAACAAAAAAATCTAGGAATCAATCTAAGAGAAGATATGTAGGATCTCTACAGAGAAAACTACAAAATATTACCGCCAGAAAACAAAGAATTAAATAAAGGGAGGAATGCCTCATGTTCATGAACTCGGAGACTCGATGCTGCAAAGATATAAGTCCTCCTGCTCCTGCAATCTCTACCCAACTCGGACACTGACTCCTCCCAGACCCTCTCCTGTCCCTCTCCCCAAATGTGTCAGTGCCTTGCCATACCCGGGATATCCATTATCACACACACCAAGCTGGGCCACCACTGTTTACCTATATGCCAGTCCAGCCTCGAGGATATTGTGAACAACTCAAGCACAAGATCTAAATTTTCCTGTTGCCACTGCCTAGCACAAGGCTTGGCACATGGTAGGCATGCAATACATTGCACTGTCATACATACATCCTCACGAACGAACACGGGACAACCCTCCCGGATGAAGCCTTAAGTCTTTTCCTTCCTCCACGGCAGGTGGCACAGCATGGACGCATCAGAGGCCACAACAGGGATGGTACAGCCAGAGCAGGACCTGAACCAAAACCCAGTTCCACGGACAAAGGGCTCTGTTCAAGCCACGCGCTCACCCAAGATAAGGTATGTATGTCCCACTGGGAGCACAAAAAGTCACCTTCCTGCTACACACAGAGACTTCTGGCGATCTGAGCTACAAGAAACCAGTGGAAATCACCACGTCACAGTCTGTAGGGAAGAACTGACGCCCAGAGAAATCAAGTGTTCTGGTCAAAGTCAAGGCTGTGGCAGAAGGGCCAGGACTAGGACTCGGATCCCTTAGCTTTTCATTTAGTTCCTTCTCCCCGTCCATGCGGCCTCCCTTTTGTACCCTGTGACTTCTCAAAGTAGGTGTATGCTTGCTTTACTACTTTAATTTAAATGGTTAGTGTCCTCGATTGCAAGTTTTCTAAATTTCACTTTAAAACTGGGCTGTAACACATGAATACTAAAAGTACCAACAAGTTCAACCAGGAGAGCACCATTTCCG
This sequence comes from Eptesicus fuscus, assembly GCF_027574615.1. Taxonomy (NCBI): domain Eukaryota; kingdom Metazoa; phylum Chordata; class Mammalia; order Chiroptera; family Vespertilionidae; genus Eptesicus; species Eptesicus fuscus. Next base: position 59,951,454 of record NC_072489.1, on the reverse strand, counting down.
GTTCCAATATCAAGCACCGAAGCATCCAATGGAATCTTGTGTTTCTGCATCCACTTTATGAGTCGATTCATACTCTGCTCCCCAAACCTATCAGAAACGGAGAATTGGTTAATCAAACGACAGAGGGATATACGGCCAAGTTACGACGACATTCCATTGAAGCAGATCAGCCATATACTCCATTGAGCCATTTTGGAAAGTAAAAGGTATTAACTGTGACTGCTTAAGCTTCATCTTTACTATTATTTAGGAAAAGATACACCGAAGAATAGAACAGAATACATAAGGTCGGTATATTACTTATTAATGTTTCTCTACATCAGCATTAACAATTGTTGTGTATTGATGGCTCAAAATTTTATTGCTTATTTAAAAAGGATAATTATAGGAAGAGAGTAATTTCCTAATACTATCATCAAATTTAAATCCGGGTTATTAAAAGACAGAGGTTCTTTAAATCCAACAACTAAAGCCAGAATTGGTTCAAGGTTGCTAAGATTTTCAGCCCATCTTCTTTGGGATACAACTTAAAACATAAAGACACACACACACACACACACACACACACACACACCATCTTCCGGATTCCACTATTTTTTGTAACTCACCAGATTTCTCCTGTGTCTCCATATTCTTGGAAAGTGTGCAGTTCTCGCTCATACACAGCATCCCAACTATAGAAATAATCAAATGCAAAGCAAGATTCTTAAGTTAAACTGAATTAAATGTATATTTCTAATAGGATACAGAGATTTATGCCCGACCTGTGTGGCTCAGTGGTTGAGCATGGACCTCACCATCCCATTCCAGGTCAGGGCACGTGCCCGGAGTTACAGGTTCGATCCCCAGTAGGGGGCGTGCAGGAGGCAGCCGATCCATGATTCTCTCTCATCAGCGTTTCTATCTCTCTCTTTCCCTCTCCCTTCTTCTCTGAAATCAATAAAAATATATTTTTTAAAAAGAAACTAATACTTATTTTTAAAAATTAAAATACATTCGTGTTATCAATGAGTTCACATAACTCAAATCTCTTAACATCTCAGTGTTTAAAAAAATGAAAGACAGCCGAAACCGGTTTGGCTCAGTGGATAGAGCGTTGGCCTGCGGACTGAAAGGTCCCAGGTTCGATTCCGGTCAAGGGCATGTACCTTGGTTGTGGGCACATCCCCGGTGGGGGGTGTGCAGGAGGCAGCTGATCGATGTTTCTCTCTCATTGATGTTTTTAGCTCTCTATCCCTGTCCCTTCCTCTCTGTAAAAAATCAATAAAATATATTGGGGAAAAAAAAGAAAGACAGACGAGCATCATACGCTTACACATTTTAGTAAAGCGCTTAGAACAACAATATGTGACACACACAAAAAAAGCTGTTTTAGCTTTAAAAAAATACAAGTATTTGTTCGAGGATCCCTTAGTCCCAAACACAAGTCCAAACTTCCCGTTTACAATGTGGGGAAACAGGGATTTTTCTACCAAGACAATGGAACTCTCCAAAGACAAGCTCAGGTTGCAGGATGTGTGAAGATTTACTCTCATTCCTTTTAAGTCCAGTTCTCGCTCCCCTACTTCACCCCCAGCACCCCTCTCCCCCCCGAGCTCCCTCTCCTCCCCTTCCCCGCACCACCCACCCCTCACCCATTCACTCAGATCCTCACCGGCCCTCTGTGGTAGGTCGGGTCCCTTCTCCTCTCCCAGGACCACCCCGCGGGCCACCTCCGCTCCCCGCTTGGAGCTCACGTCCCGCCCCGTCCGCGCGGCCTCTCCCTCCCCGCGGCCCAGCCCACCTCCCCGGCCCGGCCCCCGCCCCCGGCCCGCCCTCAGGGTCCAGACCCACCAGGCCTCCCCAAGACCGTCGGCGCCCGGACCGCAACTCACGAGCCCATCACAGGTCACCCCTGTCAAGTCTCTCCATCGCCCCCAAGGAGGCCGCCGGCGGTTCCGCGCCTCCGACGCCTCCGCCGCCCCTCCCCCGCCCCCGGTGGCCCCGCAGGCTCCCGCCCGCCACGCCCCCAGGTCTCCCCCATCTTCCGAGACCCCCGGGCGCCGTCCCTGCGTCCCCCCCACTCCAGGGGCGCCACACTCACTGCTCTCGGGTCCCCAGCGCCGACGGGGCGAAGCCGCCCGCTCCGGGACTGCCCTCCCGGGACCGCGCCGCCGGCCCCGCGCCTCCGCCCGCGCTCATCCCTCTCCGCGCCCCGGACGGCTGTGGGGCCGCCATAGAGACGACGCGGGGCAGAGCGGACGCGCGGAGGGCGCCTCTAGGCAGCGGGAGGCCGCCCTCTCTACTGCTCCCCGCCGCGTGATGTCCCGGCCCCGCCTTCCTCCCAAGTCTGTGTCCCGAGGCCAGGCCGGGGCAGGGCTGGACCCCGCCTCCCTCCCCGCCCCTGCACCCGATGTGACATGCACCCCCCCTTCTTCGAGGTGCTCGCCGAAGCCACTAGATTTGTAAGGTTCGGCGGTGGGTAAGCCACGCTGAAAACCCAAATGCACCAGTCACGTGGTGGGCAGATCTGGGAACTTTTTTTAAAATATATTTTTATCGCTTTTAGAGAAGAAGGGAGGAGAGAGGGAGAGAGAGACTAGGTCGGCTGCCTCCTGTATGCCCCACACTGGGGATGGAGCCCACAACCTGGGCCTGTGCCCTGCGGGGAGTCGAACCATGAGCTCCTGGTTCACAGGTCCTCCCTCAACCACTGAGCCACCCGGGCTGGGCAAATCTGGGAATCTTCATTTGGCTTCCGGCTACTTTCATTTGTGGCTGGGATTCTGCCTTAAAAATAACATGCTGGCCTCTTCTAATGGGAAGTCAATAGGAGGACATGGGAATTTAGGCCCAAAGTAACGAATGCCCTAGGACTCCACCCCCAAATACGCCCATCAAGGGGATCAGAGTGATGTGGAGGAAAGAGCGCTAAGTGAGAGACAAGATGCCCGCCTGGCTGTCTCAGCGCTGCCCCTCCCCGGGCACCTGGGCACATCCAAGACTCCTCACCTCCGTGTGCCTCCGTTTCCTCGTCTATACCTCGCCCTAAATGGATGGTGACCGTTCTACGAGATTGCTCCCAGCCAGTGAACTTGAAATTCCTCAGCCTCTGGGTCTAGTTGTGCAGTGTAATTCGGAGAGGGCTTACCCTCCAAAGGCCTGGGGGCAGCAGGGGGGGGGAGGGTCTGAGGCAGCGATGAAATGCTGGCAGGTCCACGTCCCAGGCCAGGATCTCCTGGCAAGGCTGCTTCCCACCGAGAGGAATGTGTCCTCGGCCACGTTCCTGTGGACGCTGCAGACCGAGGCCTTCGAGGTAAACAACCTCAACAGTAGCCTCTCCAGCTCCCAGAAACCCCAGTTAGGACCGAAAGGGCATCTTCTCCTCCACAAGGCGTTGCCAGAGCTTCGGGCAGCCACCGGGGATAGAATCCGGGGGGAAGGGAAGGGAGGCCATGTGTGCGGGGATTAAAGAACCCTCCAAAGAGGAAAGTGGCCTCATTACAGAGGAATAAAACCACCAGATGCCGTGGCCAATGAGTGCTGCCCGGGCCAACGGCTGTTTTCATCTTCTCTAGACCCTAGATGCCGGAGGGCGCAGGCTTCAATGTGACTGAGTGGGTCTTAGAAAGTTCTAGGTTATAATTAAGAAAGAGCCATGAAAGATAAGGCCGTCTGCAATCTGATGTCTCCCCAGCACTGAAGTTGTGATTGCTGTGTGTGATGAATGCTATAAACACTTGTTGGTATGCAGCCCTGGAAAAACCCTGTTTATACAGAGTCCCTCTTCTGGCTCCAGGAGTACTCCGGCTGTTTAGTCCTGAAGGCCGGGAGGACACCGCCTCTGATCACCCAGGGCAACGGGATTCATGGTGGGAGGTGGAGAAGCTTAGTCCCAGCCGGGCTGCCCATCACCAGGGAGGAGCTGGAACGTGCCGAGGAACACAGCGCCTCCCACCGGGGCCTGTTCCATGGGGAGGAGGGAGGCTCTGAGAGTACCCTGGGTCGCCTGTCCCTCTCTCCCTCCGCAGAGTCCTGCAGCATGGTGCCCTGCTCGCTCACAGCAGCTCTGACACTGGGCTCCCAACAATTCTCAACGGCTTCCTCACTGACAACCCAAGGGCCAAGTTCCAGGCTTTACCTCTCTTTTTTTTTTTTTTTTTCCAAAAATTTTTTATTGGCTTCAGAGAGGAAGGGAGAGGGAGAGAGAGAGAGATCAATGATGAAAGAGGATCACGGATTGGCTGCCTCCTGCACGCCCTATTGGGAATCAAGCCCACTACCCCGGCATGTGCCCTGACCAGGAATCGAACCGTGACCTCCTGGTTCATAGATCGACGCTCAACCACTGAGCCACACCAGCTGGCCAGGCTTTACCTCTCTTGATTGATCCTATAGGGGTCAACAAAGCTTAGCACATCCCCTTTCAAAGCCTCTCCTTGCCCTAACCGGTGTGGCTCAGTGGATAGAGCGTCAGCCTTCGGACTGAAGGGCCCCAGGTTCGATTCCAGTCAAGGGCATGTACCTTGGTTTCGGGCACATCCCCAATAAGAGGTGTGCAAGAGGTAGCTGATTGATGTTTCTTTCTCATTCATGTTTCTAACTCTCTATTCCTCTCTGTAAAAAGTCAATGGAATATTTAAAAAAAAAAAAAAAAAAAGCCTCTCCTTTCCCCCCCAGCACCACCTGCTCTTAAGTGAACCTTTTAAAAAGGGGAGCTCGGCGCCCAGCTCCAGTTGGACTGCCAGGATTTGAGCCTTCGCCTTGTCCTGTGTGACTATGGGCGAGTTTCTTAACTTCACAGGCCTCAGTTTGCCCATCCTATAACAAGGGTAATAATGTTGCCCAGGGCATAGGGCAGCTATAGAGATTAAAGGAAATAATTTCTGTAAAGTCCTACATGCCTGATGTATAAATGCTCTATAAATGCTACCTCAGTGCTTGCTTCGGCAGCACATGTACTAAAATTGGAACGATACAGAGATTAGCATGGCCCCTGCGCAAGGGTGACCCACGTGAAGCGTTCCATATTTTTAAACTGGAAAAATTAAATAAATGCTACCTCAGTTTCTTCAGCCATAAAATGTAGTTTAAAATGGGTCTCCTTCAGCCCGGCCAGTGTGGCTCAGAGGTTGAGCATGGACCCTTGAACCAAGAGGTTACTGGTCTGATTCCTGGTCAGGGCACATGCCGGGGTTGCAGGTTCGATCCCCAATAGGGGGCGTGCAGGAGGCAGCCGCTCTCATCAATGTTTCTATCTCTCTATCCCTTCCTGTCCCTAAAAAAAAAAAAAAATCAATAAAAACATGTTTAAAAAAAAATTTTTAATCCTCCTCTAGAGGATTGTTGGCAAGATTAAATAAGTCTATACAATGTAAAGAGCTTAGAACAGAGCCTGACAACAATCGGTGTTCAGTAACTGTTAGCTATCCTATTGGTAACTCCCATCCCCTGCCCTCAGCTACAGACTTCTAGTGCAGTTGCCTAGATGCCCCTTGTTACGTTCAGCTCAACCTGTTCAAAACCGAACTGTTCTATATATATATATCTATCTATATATATATATATATATATATATATATTTATTAATTTCAGGGAGGAAGGGAGAGGGAGCGAGAGATAGAAACATCCATGATGAGAGAGAACCATGGATCAGCTGCCTCCTGCACGCTCCCCACTGGGAATTGGGCCCGCAACCTGGGCATGTGCCCTTGACCGGAATCGAACCTGGGACCCTTGAGTCTGCAGGCCGACGCTCTATCCACTGAGCCAAACCAGCCAGGACGAAAACCGAACTGTCTTGCAAGGCCTTCCCCACGCCCCGTATCCCTCCAACCCTCTTTTCCCTCTGCTCTCTACCCCCTTGGTCCCTGGCCATCCTACCATCATTCTTGTCCTTCCCTCCCCCTCCCCCCACACAGCTCCTCCCGGTCTCCTCCTGGTCTCTGGGCTCAGGGACAGTTTTCAATCCTGTCACCACCGCACTGTGCTCTTCGGGCCGCTCAGGCTCACAGCTCCCGGGAGCCGGTTGTTTGGATACATGTTGAAGAATGCTGACTGATCCAACTGGGGTGTCAGGAATGGCTCCAAGGCTTTCCTGCCCAACTTTCAGAAAACAGTTCTGTTTGCTGGGAAAGAGAGTGGTAAGAGTTCTGTGGGAGATCAAGAGCCTCGTTTCGAACCAGAAAGACGGAGTACATTGAAGAATAATGATTAGAAAGGTGAGCTCCTTCCCTGAGTTTCTTTCCTTAACTCTGTTACCGTTTATTTTCACTTCTATTTGTTATTTATGTTGCTTTTATCCTCTTTCCGTTATATTTAATTAAATATGTGTTCCCTTGTATCCAGAATCCAAACGCTTACCACCTCCCCTGCTGCCACCATTTCACTTCTAGCCATCACCCAGCCACCGCCATCCGGGCTCTGGGTTACCGCAATACCTCCTTCTCCCTCCCCTGGCATTATACTCTTGACCTGGCAGCCAGAATGGTCATATGGAAATTGAAATCGCATCACGTTACTTCTACATCAAACCCCAAACCATGCAACTGCTGGAATCACCTCCTTGCATTCATCCTTGAGCATGACAGATGTTGGACTTGAACACTAATCATTCTATTTGCAAAAATTAAAAAAAAAAATGGTTTGCGCAACTATCAAAGGCTATGCAGAAGAGGCGATGTCCGGGGTGTGCTGGGCGCGAGACCCACGGGTGGGTACGGTGCGGGGGCGTCGCTCTGACCCCGTAAACTTGCACTCGCCACCCCTCCCGCCGGGGCGCTCCAGCCTCCGGCCTCGTCTGCGAAGACTTCATTTCCCAGGATGCCCCGGGGCGGGGCCGGCCGGAAGGCTGCGTGCCCTCCGCGGGGCATGATGGGGGAATTGGAGATTTCCATCATGGCGGCTTCCATTTCGGGCTACACCTTCAGCGCTGTGTGTTTCCACAGCGCCAACAGCAACGCCGACCACGTAGGTGCCGGGCCCCCTGCCCTGGCCGCTGGGGCCGAGCCGGGACCACCTGCGGCTCGTCCCCCAGGCTCCCGGGCCGGCCCGAGGCGCTGGGGACCCGGGCTGCGCCGGCCCCTGGCGAGTCCTGCTGCCCAGGCTCCTTTGCCCCCGGGCTGGGCCCCCAGGCTCGGGGCCTTCCGCCGCCCGGCCGACCCGAGACAGCGGCCTCCGGGTTGGCGGAGCCGGCCCGGCCGGCCGCCCGCGGTGTCAGAGGTCGCTCCCTGGAAGCCGAGCGTCCGCCCGTCCCTGGGTGTCCGGCTTCGGGACCTGCGAGGGGCCCCCGCTCGGCTCGGGGGGGGGGGGGGTCACGGGGAGCGACCAGGGAGACCGCGGCTGTCACTCCTCACACTTGTCCGGTGAGATCGAGTGCTTCCTCCTCCATGGAACACGGAGAGTGTCCACGGCAGGGTTCGGCGCAGGGGCTCCTCGCCTTGAAGTTGCGAGCTGAGTTCCCGGCAGCGGTTCCGAGGCCGCGGAACTCAGTCGCGGGGAAAAGGGGAAGTGACAGGCCGGCGTGGGCGTGAGCGCAGGCGCGCGGAGCGAGCGGAGCCGGGCGGCTCCGGCGCCTTCGTCTCACGGGCTGTCTTTTCGAGTCACTGACCTCCGGATGGCAGTTCTTTGCGGAACTAGATAATTTTTATCTTTCAGGATGTGTTTCGTTTGCCCACCCCATTGGGGGATTATTTGAAAAGATGCCAAGCGTGCATTATTCAAAGTCAGTAAATAAGTGTGTGTGTGTGTGTGGGGGGGAGGGCTGTGCTTGTCATTACAAAGCAAAATGAGACACTGCAGAAGGAACTGGATTTGGTTGGATGTCAGCAGTCTTAGCTTCCATTAATAACAACTTACAGAGAGGCGATCCCATTAGCAAATTGGATGGCATTAAATGGATGTGCCTTTCACCTCTCCAGTGCGGATGGCAGAGATTAATGATCAGAATACACACAACATGGGTCTGTCCAGAGGCCGCTCCTGTGTCCCCGGACACGAAGGCTTTTGATACTGCAGCCAGCTATTTAATCATGTAATGCAGCCCCACATTTAGGTGGTTTGTGACACTCCCCGTGTCCGTGGGAGTGTTACATATGGTTTAAATGAACTCTGATTTGTGGAGTGCCTGGTAATATCACCGTTTATGTGGAGGACAAGATTATTGTAAGAATCAGCAGCTACCTGTTGAAAAGTGGGTACGTTTTTCTACAAACGAAGTGAGATGGCCCCGTTACTCAGATTGTTACTAATTGAATGCAAGAGACATCTCTTTAATATCTACACCATTGCCAGGTCTGGTGGCTAGACTTCTCAGAAATTTCCACCAATGACAGTAGTTTGCAACTGTATTGGATATGACCACACTTGCCTTTGTTAACCTTGCCACAATTACATATGTGGAATAAAGTTGTTTCAATGTTATGTATTTTAAAGTTGAAGAACCAAGAATTTGCTAGATAAGTTAGGGTGACTGTTTCCAATAAACTTCATGGACACTGAAATTTAAATTTCATATACTTTTCACATCATGAAATATTCCCATTTTAATTTTTTCATTGATTTTAGAGAGAGGAAGGGAGAAGGGAGAGAGAGAGAGAAACATTGATCTGCTGCCTCCCATAGGCAGTTGGACTGTACACACCCTGACTGGGGATGGAACCCGCAATCCCCGTATGTTCCCTGACCCAGAATCCAACCCAAGACCCTTCGCTGCACAAGACAACATTCCAACCAGCTGAGCACAGCAGCCAAGGCTCCATTTTAATATTTTTTCAATCATTTAAAGGTCTAGAAAGTACTCCAACAGCAGGTTGTGTGCTGAATCATCCAGCATTGTTATGGCGGTGTATGTTCTCCAGAGGTGAGAATAAACCAGCCTCTGCATTTATCAAAGAAGCACTTTCATGTGAATGATGGGAACTGATTTGCTGAGACCCTAATTTCCCACGCCAGCTACAAGAGCAATCGGTTGTGCATTGTGTCAACTTATTTAGCCTTTTACCATTAGCAGTGTTTTTGATGCAGTGCAATGAAATGAATTGTATGCTGTTTCAGGAAAACAAGCTTTTGCCCGAACCGGTGTGGCTCAGTGGATAGAGCGTCGGCCTGCAGACTCAAGGGTCCCAGGTTCGATTCCGGTCAAGGGCATGTACCTTGGTTGCGGGCACATCCCCAGTAGGAGGTGTACAGGAGGCAGCTGATCGATGTTTCTCTCTCATCGATGTTTCTAATGCTCTATCCCTCTCCCTTCCTCTCTGTAAAAAATCAATAAAATATATTTTTTTAAAAAAGAAAGAAAACAAGCTTTTATCCCCCCTATGCCCTCCACCCACCCACCTCCACCCACCACCAACACTGGTGATGCTACTTGATAGGATTTAGGTGATGAATTCACTCTACTCATTTTTACTTCAGAGAAACAGGGAAGACTTGAAGGGATTGAAATATATTTCCTCTTGTATGGAATCCTTTTTCAACAATATAGTTAGTAGGTGTAGCTCAGATTGCTCTGGTCTTACTTGTTGGTTTATAGAATAGTAGTTCACAGGCCAAGCTTATTTGGATTATTGTTAAGAATTATTATGTCCTAAATTTCTCTTAACTTCAGTAAAAACCACCTTCATTCTTAGTGTGCACCTGTTTTCTTTCTTACATGTAGGAAGGATTTTTGCTGGGAGAGGTGAGACAAGAGGAAACCTTTAGCATCAGTGACTCTCAGATCAGCAACACAGAGTTTCTGCAAGTCATTGGTAAGTGAGTTACGCCGACCGCAGAGGTACTCCCTTATATATGTACCCGGTTAGTTTGTTCTTTGGCCCTTAAAAGGTTAGAAAAGTCATAGACAACCACTCAAATGACAATGCCAATTACTCGCACTAATAAATGATGTGAGATGTGTTTAGAGGTCAGCGTAAGAATATAGTGCGTAGCTGTAGGTGTAGGTATTCTATAACGCTGTCCCCTACCCACTAACTGATCCGACTTTGATGGATTCTGTGTGCTGTCGCACTTGGTAGTCTCTCCAAAACCACTCGGAACCTCAGGTTTGCAAATTCGGGTGTCCCCATTGCCGTCATCACCCCCTATGATAAAGGGTGTGTTATGCGGGGCCTTTCTGAAGGGTCTGGCATAGTTGTTCACACTTATTTAGCAAATTGTACAATTTAGCGAATTGTACAGCCTTTGTCAGTTTGGGGGAGATTTTGGGGAAGACTGAGTATTTACAGATGCACTGACTCAGAGTTTTTTTAGCTGCACGTCAGTATCATCAAACAGCATATCCTGACACCAGAGAAAAGCAAGAGGCATTTTATTCATTTGTGCGGCCAATATTTATCGAAGTGTAAGGCATGTGCGGGGCGGTGCGAGGAGCATCCAGATGCGTTTCTGCCTCCCAGGAGTGTGGGAGGATGAAGCAAGTCACAGAAGTGCCAGCAGCACAAGATGAGTGCTAGGAGAAAGGAACCCAGGCAGTCCCATAGATTAGAGGGGGAAACTGCTAGTGGGTGAAATCAGGGAAGACATCCTGAAGGAGGTGAACTCAGGGCCTGGGTGGTGCATCCAGAGGAACACAGAAAGGAGTGCCTAAAACACACAGGGGCCCTGGCCTGTGTCTGTGACCAAAATGCAGTGTATGTGCAGGTGAGAGGTTTGAAATTCTGCTGGAAGGTCAGGGCCTATTGGGGCCAGTCATCAATTTCAAGCCTGTTCTGATAGCCTAGTTCATGGATGGGGGGCCAGGGTGAGGATTGACGTAGGGTTGGATTTGGGGGGAAGAGGCTGAACTCTCCTGTGGTTTGCTAGGACCAAAACTATAAAACCCGCTCCACAGCATCGACTGCTAAATAAAGACGCGCTGTGTCTGGGCATAGCTGTTCTGTCATTGAGGTTTTGTCTTTGTTTGTTTTGCTTAGTTCTTTAAAATCCTGAGGTGGAGAATTTGGTTTCATTGGACATCTGTGCAATTATTTATTGTTTGCACTTGAATTTCAAAATTAATTTGATAGATGAAGGTTAAAATGCTAGATTTAGTTAACTGACAGCAAACCATATAAGAAAGAGCTCTCTTATCCAGCGTGATGACAAAAATAGCATTTCTGATTAATATTTTAGCTGTTTATATTTACCTATTTATTTAAATAAGTTATCACTTTTTTAATTGATTTTAGAGATGTACATATGTAAAACGGAATATTACACAGCCATAAAAAATGAAATCTTTTGGATCTAGAGAGTATTATGTATAGAGAAAAAAGTCAGACAGAGGAGACAAATACAAACAGACAAAAACCAGAAACAGATTCACAGATACAGGGAAAACTGGAGAAGCCAGAAGAGAGGAGGGTGGAGGGATGGGCAGGAAAGGGGATTCGGAAGTACAAACTTCCAGTTATGAAATAAGTCATGGAATGTAACATACAGCATAGGGAATAGTCATTAATATCGTAGTAACTGTGCGGGGACAGATGGTTATTAAACTTGTGATCACTTTACTTGTAAAGTATATAAAAGTTGAATCACTATGTTGTAAACCTTAAACTGATGTAATACTGTATGTCAACTGTACTTTTAAAATGAATACCTAAAATACATATCCTCCTATACAATAAAAGGCTAATATGCAAATCGACCAAACAGTGGAATGAATGGTCACCAACCACCAGGGGGCAGACACTCAACGCAGGAGCTGCCCCCTGGTGGTCAGTGTGCTCCCACAGGGGGAGCACCGCTCAGCCAGAAGCCGGGCTCACAGCTGGCCAGCGCAGCCGTGGTGGCAGGAGCCTCTCCCGTCTCTGCAGCAGCGCTAAGGATGTCCGACTGACTGCTCCCGGACTGCGAGAGGGTGCAGGCCGGGCTGAGGGACACCCCTCCTCCCTTGAGTGCACAAATTCCGTGCACCGGGCCTCTGGTTAGAAAATTAATGTAAACCAGTGGAAAACCTGGACTGACATGAAGCAAAGTAGTTTCCACAGCAATAGTGTGAAGAACTGTTCTGGCATAACTGAACCTCCAGAATGAGGTCCTTTAAGTAAAATAAGTTGGCCAAATGCATTATTTGTTGAAAATGTGTGAATTCATGCACAGACATCTTTACGTGACTCTACACGATAAGAGGACTTTATGTAGAATGTCACATTTTGAACACGAAGTATCTGTCTTGTCGAATACATATTAATTTTAAGCTGTGCCAACTCACTTGAAGCAGAGCCATCCCAGACAGCAGCAGAGCGTCCCTAGTTCGGGAGCTGGGGTAGTGGCCGTCTTTGGGAAGAATGGAGGAAACGGGGAGGTGTGGGGAGCAGAGAGAGGAAGATCAGCAAGAACAGCAGCACCTCCCGGGGGGATTGTGAGGACATGTGTGCAGAGACGCCGTACACACATGACGAGGAGTCTGCCATGTGGATGCGCTCTGGAGGCGTAGGAAGTCTAGGTTCCCGGTGAGGCTGCCCTGCCAGAGGTCTGCCCATCAGCTAATGCCCCCCGACTCCGTTCCGAGCGGCACCTTGATCGTGTTGGAGACCGCCACCCGCTTCTCCACGGTGTGCTCAGTTAGGTATTGCAAAAAGTCTTACCGAGAGAGCTTGCTTTAACGTCTAGGAAATGCCACGCCGGGGCTAGAGCTTGTCTGTATGTGCTGCTAACCCAGGCGGTACGGCCTGGAGGACGTCTGCTGGGAGGGTGGGTGACAGGCGTGTACTCAGAGTTCAGCGTTACCTCTAGGGATTTTCTTAAAATATTCTTTCCTGTCAGTAGATGTGTTTTTTCCCTTCTCCCCAGGTGATGTTTGTGCTACAGATGTTTCACATCCTAATTACTTCACTGAAAGTTTCTCTGAAATAACTGGGCAGGTGCACTGTGTCATTCTGGTGATAAGAGAAGGGTTTCTGGTGAGGCTTCCTGATGTGTATCACTGTCCACAGCCGCCAGCCAACGAGCCCTTCTCCCTCCGGAAGCATGGCGTCTGCGCGTGTGTGCTGGCAGCCGGACCCGCAGGTCAGGGCTCGTGGCCACCGCGTCTTTTAGGATTGTGGCTCCATTTTAATTGAGTGGAAGTTGCAGCCTGTCACTCTGGGCTGTGACATCGGCAGGTAGAGTCGCTGTGAGGAGAGTTATTAGTAGATGGAGGCTAATTGGTCTCGTGTCCATAAAGTAACCAGCCCGAGCGCCCTGATGAGCTTGGAGAAGGTGTTCCCTCTGGTTACTCACAGCACCTTTCCGATCTGCCTCGTGAATAGCGGCTTCCCGTGGTGCTGGCCGTCTGTGGAAGGGTTAACAGACCTCCACAGTCCCTCCCTCCCCTTCCGAACACAGGCCCAGTTGTTGTGAGTTAGAAGGTTATTGGTGGGGGTGGTCAAGGCCCTCTCCCCAGGCCGTCCTCACAGCTCTGCCCACCTTGACGAAATGCTCCCAGGCGGTGGCTCCTGGCCCCTGTGCTGTACCCAGAAAGACCGATAAGGGCCGTGGCTGCCCGCTCCGGAGGGAGAGCTCTCAGGTGCGTGCTCATCACACGCGGACCGATGGCACGGCTGCTGCTCTCTGTGCACGTGGTTCTGAGCAGGTGGCCTGAGTGGGAATGCGCAGGAGATACAGCGCTTGCCCGGTGTGCACACTGCACCTATTGGAACGGGAAAGCTATCTGAGTCATTTATATGATTATCATGTTAGTCCTCACCCAAGAACATTTTTTCATTGATTTTAGAGAGGAAGGGGAGAGAGAAACATTGATCGGTTGCCTCCCTGACAGGGGATCAAACCCACAACCTAGGTATGTGCCCTGACCGGGATCGAACCCACAACCTTTTTGGTGTACAGGACGAAGTTCAACCAACTGAGCCATCTGGCCAGGTGGAAAACTCTCTTTTTATTGACCGAGATTTTCAACAACTACTATGTATATATATTTATTTCCTGGGCTACTTTATATGATTAACTAAGATGTATTTTCTTTTTCTGATTACAGAAATCCATAACCATCAGCCTTGTTCAAAGCTTTTTAGGTAAGCCACACCCTGCTTTGTAGCTTTTAGCTCTTACTAAAAGACTAATGATTAAAAACTAGTGAATTTATGCCTATAGCTGGTAATGGCTAGAAAGTCCCAAGTATAACAGGGCATCCAAGTCCTCTTATGTGTTGAGTGCCCGCGTGTGTGGCACTGTGTTAGGTCAGGGAGAGGAGAGGTGGAAATCTTGCTTACCGCCTGTCCTTGAGGCCAAGCGCAAATCCTGGCCTCAGTGACTTAGAATGGAAGCTTCCCACCAGCCTCCCGGCGAGAGCTCTTCCACGGAGAAGGCAGCTCTTTGGGGTCACCTACAGGTTCAGTGATTTAAAGGTGTTTTTAAGAGGAACAAGAGTGTTCAGTAGCCAGAGAAAACATAAAACTTCCTTTGGTGTTTATTTAAGTTAATATCCACCAGTGGCATATTACGATCAACTGAAAGAGAGAAAAAATAGGAAGAGAGACGTTCAGAAGAGAGAGCAAATGACAGAGACATAGGGAGGGGGAGGGAGAGGGGGAGCGGGGGGAGAAAAAGGCCGGTATTTCCACACCCGCCTTCTGCTCCCCAAACCCACCCAGGCCTCTGCCTCCTTCCTGAGCCCCAGACCCTCCTCCTGAGGCTGTCTGAGGAGGAGGTCTCTGTTTCTTAAAATCCCCAGGCCTGTTCTCCTGCCTTTCCGGAAGTGGGCATACTGCTCCCACTATTCAGTTCGGGCTTCCTGGTCAGCACTTCCTTCTTTAAGAAAAAAAAAAAGAAGAAAAAAATATATATATATTAATTTCAGAGGGGAAGGGAGAGGGAGAGAGAGAAACATCAATGATGAGAGAGAATCATTGATTGGATGCCTCCTGCACGCCCCTACTGGGGATTGAGCCTGCAACCCAGGCATGTGCCCTTGACTGGAATCGAACCTGGGACCTCTCAGTCCGAAGGCCGACATTCTATCTACTGAGCCAACCAGCCAGGGCAGCACTTTTTTCTTTAAACACCTGCCAGCTCCTTCCACCTGCTGTCCTGCTGCGTGTTCCCTGCAGCCTCCCCAACCCCGTGCTCCTTCTCAGCTGGCAGGCACCGGCCCCCTTGCACCCCGAGCCCCTTGGGACTTGTATTGTGTCACACACACATACACACACACACACACACACACACACACACCCCTACCCTCATTATTTCAGAGTTGTGTCTTCATGCACGATGGCTACCTGAGGACGAGGTCTCGAAGGAGCCAAGTTGCTCATCTGTTCTGGATTTACACAGAACCGAGAGAGGAGTGGGCAGCAAGATGCGCAGCTAGCAGTTCATTTGAGAAGAATCTCAGAGCAAACAAGATGACAGGCCGGGCCCACGCAGTGCCTGTGTCTGCTCCGTGAGAGCGCCCGTGTGGCCCTCACCGTCCAGAGCTGTGCTAGGCGGGCCGGCCTTGCCCTTCTGAGGAGTTCTCAGAGCATCGTCAGTACAGGCACCCCAGACAAGAATGGAACTCAACTCCGGTCATAGACTCAGAGTTCTTAGAGCTGAAAGCAACCTTAGACATCACCTGTCTACCCCAGACTCTGCAGAAAGGGGGACGGGGCAGATAGGGTCTGGGACGTGCTCAAGGTCACTCAGTGAGAAGCAGGACTGAGCCCGAGCGGAGGCTCCTGACTCCCAGTTCCGTGTTCTCACTGCACCTTGAACTCCTCCCTGCCTTATAAGGCCTGGGCTTGTGGTGGGAGGAGGGGGAAGGGCGGCATTCCTAAAACCCCGACTTGGTAGGAAAGCCCACAAATCATGGTGCGTGCGCTGTGCAGCACAGGGCCCTGGTCGGGGGGGTCTGTTTTAGGGGGGGTGCATTCAGTTTGAAGCTAGCCAGACCTGGCTTCAAATCCCACTTCTCCCAGCTCCCAGCCCCGTGGTTGGGGGCAAGCCACTTACCTTCGGTATCTGTAGCCACAAAAGTGGGAATCAAACGTGTTGACTTGTCGGCTGAACTAACACCTCCCATCACGGAGGCAAGAATGGAATAAAATAACCCGAGGAAGCACGCGGTGGGGTTTCTGGTGAAGCATCAGCAAGTGCGCACTTCCCTTCCCCCTTCCTCAGAAGGAGCTGCCTTCTTTTGTACATAGTGATTGATGCCTAGAAACAGGGAGAGCTGTCCAGCCCGCGTGCTTATACTTAGGTCAGCACCTCCCCCAGGGGAAGTGGTGTCCTTTGGATGTAGCAGTGTCTTGAGTATTCTTTGATGCAAAAGACACCTCCTGTAGGTAAAACATTTAGATTGATTTCTCTTTGTATACCTAGTGACG
Organism: Eptesicus fuscus; assembly: GCF_027574615.1. Taxonomy (NCBI): domain Eukaryota; kingdom Metazoa; phylum Chordata; class Mammalia; order Chiroptera; family Vespertilionidae; genus Eptesicus; species Eptesicus fuscus. The sequence continues at coordinate 59,935,189 of NC_072489.1, read as the reverse complement.
GCAATTCTCTTTATTACCAGGATAGAATTGGGCTAGATAACTAACTCATAGACACACGTAGCTAAGCATATCCATGTCACAATACCATGTGATTTTAATACAATATTGTTTTCTCTTTTGAAAAAAAAACAACAGTTTTTATGACTACGCAAGCAAAGTTAACGAAGAGAGTTTGGACAGGATTCTTAAAGACCGAAGAAAGGTAGGCCACATTTGTTGCCCATTCCTACTTGTAAATCACTCCTTATCTCATCGCCCGTGCTGAAAACAAAGGAATGTAAATTAGCAATGCATTGATGTCAGTATAGACGAGTTCTGTTACCTTGAGTAAATTTTACAGGTAAATTACAGATGTGAGCCAATGTTTACAGTATATCACTAGAAAAAAGTTTAGATGTTTATAGTATGACTCTATTATGTAAAAATCAGAAGGAGAAGAAATGAACTATAATCCAAAAATTAATAATAGTTGAGTTGAGTCGAGGTGGATTTATCTTTCTACTTTGTGATTTAAAAAAAGAAGACTGTAATTATTTAATACACATGCATTAATTTTATGATTTTTACCTTGGTATATAAATTCCAGAAAAATAGATTACACCATCGCTCAGGAAGAAAGTACCAATAAAAGTTTTCAGTGTGTGAAACAGAAAACAGAATGCCTTTGCCGAGAAACATGTGCTGCAGTAAAGCTTCTAGGGTCACCCGTGGGTGAAGCCATGGCGGTGGGACTTGGTCCCTCGGTGTCTGAGGAAGAGCATCAGGAGTCAGGGGGCGCTGTGCTGTCGGTGAGGCTTAGTCTCAGTGCCTCTGGCGGAGGAGGGGAGGAGGGGAGGACGGTGCCTGCGAGTGATGACAGGCCCAGCAGGTGCTCAGAGACCACACAGTGGCCGCCCACCTGGGAGCGGGAGTGAGACCGGCCCCCGGCCTCCCGGGCCAGCGGAGTGAGACCGGCCCCCGGCCTCCCGGGCCAGCGGAGTGAGACCGGCCCCTCGGCCTCCCGGGCCAGCGGAGTGAGACCGGCCCCCGGCCTCCCGGGCCAGCGGAGTGAGACCGGCCCGGCCTCCTGGGCCAGCGGAGTGAGACCGGCCCCCGGCCTCCTGGGCCAGCGGAGTGAGACCGGCCCCCGGCCTCCCGGGCCAGCGGAGTGAGACCGGCCCCTCGGCCTCCCGGGCCAGCGGAGTGAGACCGGCCCCCGGCCTCCCGGGCCAGCGGAGTGAGACCGGCCCCCCGGCCTCCCGGGCCAGCGGAGTGAGACCGGCCCGGCCTCCTGCTCTCCCTTTTCAGTGACTTGCCCAAGAGCATGTGCTCGGCTCTCACAGCCCGTCCTTCCTCTCCGCCGCCGCCTTCCCTCCTCGCCCGGCTGTTTCATAGTCCGGATCATGAGTCTTTGTTATGCTGTCGACACTAAGATTTGTTCCATGGAAATTCTTCCTGGAGCACAGCTTTCCAGAGGTCACTCCGCATTAAAAGTCCAAGAAGGTTTTTGTTTTTTTAACAGATGACAAAACTTAAAGTGAAAGAAATGAGTAAAGATTACCAAGAGGAAATTCACAAAAGAAAAAAGAAATCCACAAATGGCCAAGAAGTAAATGAAAAGATGTTTAACTCTATCAGGAAACGTAAATTGAAACCATGTGACCCAGCCCTGGCCAGGGAGGGGCTCGGTTAGTGGGAGCGCTGTCCCGTGCACCAAAAGGTTGCAGTCTGATTGCTGCTTCGGGCTCAGGCCAGCTGGTGGTTTTTCTTTCCACTTATGTTTTAAAGGAAAGTTGCTTTCACTTTTTTATGACCACCATTGGGTGACTGATGGGGATTTTATTTTTTTTATTTTTTAATATATTTTATTGATTTTTCACAGAGAGGAAGGAAGAGGGATAGAGAGCTAGAAACATCGATGAGAGAGAGACATCGACCAGCTGCCTCCTGCACACCCCCCACCCGGGGATGTGCCCGCAACCAATGTACATGCCCTTGACCGGAATCGAACCTGGGACCTTCCAGTCCGCAGACCGACGCTCCATCCACTGAGCCAAACCGGCTTCGGCCTGATGGGGATTTTAAAGCTAATGTGCAGACCTTGGCTATCACTCATTAGCTCTGTGACTTTGAACAAAACATCTCTGAGATTTATGCTTCAGAAATGTTTGGGCTTCTTTTGATTTAGAGAATGTCAGGATTCATTGCTCCAGTATAATCTGAAGCCATGGTTCGCGCTCAGTGGTACCACTGAGGGGCCGGCGCTGCGCCCTGGCCGTCCCTGCCGTGGTCTGAGCTCAGTGGAGAAAGCATGACTCGCCTCCCCGGGCGGCTGTGATCAGTCATTAAAGCATCTGTAACGTCGTTAGCTGGGGCCTGGCACAGGGGCTCGGCGAAGCTTGTTCGCTTCCTTCTTACGTGAACGCACCAACACTTAATCTAGATTTACTGTTAACTTTAATGTGACAATTTTAAATTACTTTACATCTTAAAACAGGATTTTCACCCAGTTTATTTCAAAGAAAGAAGCTATATGAAGAGTATTCTTCTAATGAAGAATTAATTGTCTCGACAGCAGAGATTTCAAACTTTAGTAGCACAAGGAAAACTCAGGAGCTGGCCTGTGAGCTTCTGCCTGCAGGTTTGGGTGGGGCCCGGAGCATTGGAGCAGCTCCCAGGGCCTGGTAGGTCACCTGTCTGCCGGATGTCCAGCATCGCCCATTGGGAGAACTACTCTTCCGAGAACGTGCCAGTTACTCCCCTTAGCCAGCAGAGGCAGCCGATAGGCCGACAAAGCTACACTTTCAAAGTCATCGCCCTGAGGTGTAATTGCGTACAATAAACTGAACGCTCTTGGGGAGTACGCTGTGGTAGGTCTTGACCTGTGTGTCCACCTATGAAACCACGTCATCAGAAGCTAACGCCACGGCTGTCACCCCAGACCTCCCGGGCCCTTTCCCAACCCCTTCTTCCCCTCCCTGGCAGCCCCTGAGCTGCGGGGGCTGCTCCGTGTCGCTGGAGATGAGTTTTCATTTTCTAGGATTTTACCGGAATAGAATCCTGCAGCGCAAGTTTTTGTCGTCGTTATCATTTCGGTCCGGCTGCTTGCACGCAGTGGGATTCCTTTGGGATGCGTCGGTGTTGGATGTAGCAGTCGTTGGCTGTATTGCTGAGCAGGTGTCCAGTGTGTGGCTGCATTCCCCTGTTGGTGGACAGTGGCTGGGTCTCAGCTTTGAGCACTTGCACGTAGAGCTGCTTTGAACATTCGTGCACAGGTGTCTGTACGGACACCTTCAGAACTACATTTATAAGATTTCACGCGACTTTTCACCCTTCCTTCTGATTCTGCTGCAGAAGGTGATCGGGTGGTACAGGTTCCGGCGGAACACACAGCAGCAGATGTCGTACAGGGAGCAGGTCCTCCACAAGCAGCTCACCCGCATCCTCGGGGTGCCCGACCTCGTCTTCCTCCTCTTCAGCTTCATCTCCACTGCCAACAGCTCCACGCATGCTCTGGAGTACGTCCTCTTCAGACCAAACCGAAGGTAAAGCAAGCATCCCCCCACCTCACGTAGCCAGGACAGGTGTTGGAACCGGCCATGGAGATTGGTGACTTTGAAATGTGCATTTTATAGCATCTGTAAAGAAAAGCTTTTATAATTCTCTTAGTTAGTTTTCTTTGTAGTTAGAGAAGGTATTTTTCTGTCAGTTGTATAAATTAAAATTGTTTTGAATCAAAAAGCGTTAGCAAGATGTATTAATTATGCATAAGTGCTTATAGGAATAAACCGCTGGAAATCATCACTTGCTTCTCCATAATCCATTATGTAGAAATACAGTTTTATTGCTCTGGAAGTCTGATTTTAATTGTAAAGCGTAGATTTCAGACAGAATTGTAAAATTGATCCACCTCCTGGCTAACGAGGGTTTTGCATTGTGAACGTCTTAAAAAAAAAAAAAAAAAGATCCTGTGGCCCTGGGTCTGTTGTGAACAGAAAGGCTTCTCTCTGGAAAGTCACTTGTAGTGGAATAGACGGAGTCGCATCAGGGAAAAGCATTGCTGTCAGGTAGCCATTGCAGGGTTACAGGACTTCCCAGTGGTGTTTCCTGGGACTTACGTCCTCCTCGGCGCCGTCAGTCACTGGGGGCGCAGATATAAGACATGACCTCTGCCCTCAAGGCGTTTGCAGTCGAGTTCCCGCTCTAAGGGAAGGACCCACCCCTCATCCGTGCATCTCAGGTTGTCGGCAGCAGGTGCTGGTGAGACCTGGGAGTCCCCGGTGAGGAGGCTCGGACTCCTGTTGCCATGGCCAAGTCTTCAGTCCGAACAGGGCCTTTAACAGGTTCGCTCTCGAATCTTCCCTCCTCAGGTACAATCAGAGGATCTCCCTTGCTATTCCCAACCTGGGCAACACCAGCCAGCAAGAGTATAAAGTGTCTTCGGTGCCAAACACGTCTCAGAGTTACGCCAGAGTCATTAAAGAGCACGGGTGAGCGGCCAGGTCCAGCGAAAGGGCTCCCTTTTCTTTCGTTAAGATGTAAAGGGTGATGGGAAATGGAAGTCCGGGTTGAAACTGAACATGCAGGGATGTAATTCTTAGACCGTCACTCTATAGATCAACATTTTATTCGTATTGAAAAGATCGTTTGCTTTTACCATTACTTTTTTAAAAATCAATTGCCACAACTGTTTTTGTAGTCGATATAAAAGTTTGGCTAGAGTATGTGTATTTCTGAGATCCTAAGCTGTGGTCACTATTATTTTTTAAATGGCCTTAGTCACGTGGGTCCTTTTCATTTCTCTCCTGCAAGCCTAGTAGGGTGACACTGTGGCTGAGACACTGTCACCTGGGAGCTCCCATTTAAGACCAGATGACGGTCGAAGGGCAGGAAGTGCCTTTCAGGGTCATGGCGGTGCCTTTCGGTGACATCTCCCCTGCCTGTTCTCTAGCACTGACTTCTTCGACAAGGACGGAGTCATGAAGGACATCAGGGCCATCTACCAGGTTTACAACGCGCTGCAGGAGAAGGTGCAGGTACAGCTGCTTCTCGTTTTTGTCTTACTTGTCTTGCCTGAATGCTCTTTTTTTTTTTTTTTTTAAATATATTTTATTGACTTTCTACAGAGAGGAAGGGAGAGGGAGAGAGAGTTAGAAACATCAACGAGAGAGAAATATCATCAGATGCCTTCTGCACACCCCCTACTGGGGATGTGCCCGCAACCAAGGTACATGCCCTTGACCGGAATCGAACCTGGGACCCTTGAGTTCGCAGGCCGATGCTGTATCCACTAAGCCAAACCGGTAAGGGCTGAATGCTCTTAATTTTACTTTAATTTTTAATAATCTTCCGCCGGAGCCCTAACCGGTGTGGCTCAGTGGATAGAGCGTCGGCCTGCGGACTGAAGGGTCCCAGGTCTGATTCTGGTCAAGGGCATGTACCTTGGTTGCAGGCACATCCCCAGTAGGGGGTGTGCAGGAGGCAGCTGATGGATGTCACTCTCTCATCAATGTTTCTAACTCTATCCCTCTCCCTTCCTCTCTATAAAAAATCAATAAAATATATTTTTTTTAAAAAAGGATAATCTTCCGCCGGGGAAGTGAGTCGTGGTCCCCAAGTCAGCATGCATTTCTGCAGTGGCCTCAGCGTGGCGAGGCCACCATGCCATCCTGGGCGGCGCCCCTCGTGCCTGCAGTGGCTCTGAGCACGGCGACTCGCTGCTGCGTTCAGAACTGGGGCCGCTTGTCACAGCGCGTCTTCTAGGGAAGCCGTCCGAGTTGAAGGCCGGCTTGTTGAGTCCATAACTGTCTCATCAGCGGGACGCTGAGGAGGGACCACACCGAACTCGGAGCAGCTCTGCCTCCTCCCCTCTCGTTCACACCCTTGGCCCCAGCGCCTCCATCGAGTGGGAGGATCCCCGTGGAGCTGTTCACTCCTAGTTATTAATGCGACACGCACTTAGGGAAACCACTCCCGCCAGCCGCATACTGAGCCAGCGCCAACAGCACTTTCCCGCCTGCTTTCAGCTCCTCTGCGCTCTGAGGAGTGACTTCCTCTAAAACCCTAAGAACCAAAGAGCTTTGAGGACGTGGAGGAAGGTGGTGGAGTAGCAGCCCCAGAGGGAGGCAGCAGGCCGAGGTCGGCCGGGCCCAAAACAGGACGGCGGCCACAGGCGGCTCCAGTGTCGGTGTCCCAGTTCGGGCCGTGGGCGCTGCAGCGGGGGCCTTCGTCAGGCTCTGGCCACCGGCCTACGGTCCAGCGCTTTCTGGCATTTCTGCGGTGGAGAGGACGTGCAGTGAAAACCAGTTTTTTGGCCCTGAATTCATGAACAGGCTGTTTTTATTTATTTATATTTTAAATATATTCTTATTGATTTCAGAGAGGAAGGGAGATGAGAGAGAGAGAAACATCCATGATGAGAGAGAATCATTGATCAGCTGCCTCTACCTCCTAGGCATGTGCCCTATCAGCTCTGTCCAGGGACTGCAGAGTGGCTGGTGCACATCTCATTGCCAGCTGTAGAGGCCTCTCTGAAAACACCAGCATCACTCCGTGCCCTGGAGTGAATGTTTAATTACACAGATGGACCTCAAATGTTACCTTTTATTAAGTCTTGACTGAAACCTGTTTTCTTTTTCAGCTCTCCCTAATTCTGAATAGTTTCTATGAAATGAATCTTTTTTATGTCGTCTGATTTGTGATTATTGATTATAAATAAAAGTTGAAAGCATTTCATTCCTGTATTTTGTTCATCCTTTGTATGCTAGACTGGTATCAAAAATTCTTTTTAGTTCAATAGAAATGAATAATCCAGAGAAAACAAATCTTTCCCAGCTTACGCTTATTTTTCAAGAATTTACAAGCGAAATAGCATAATCATCTCAACAAAAGTAAGAAGGCAAATCAGTGAATAAGTACTGGCTCCCAGACTGTGGGGAGAGCGCCTGGCTGCCCGGCCTGGAGTGCAGGCTGTGCCGGCCCGGCCCACGCTGACTGTTCTGTTGCCCTCCCCTCAGGCAGTGTGCGCAGATGTGGAAAAGAGTGAGCGAGTGGTGGAATCTTGTGAGGCCGAAGTGGACAAATTAAGAAGACAAGTCACACAGAGGAAAAATGAAAAGGAACAAGAAAGACGTGAGTTTCATATTAATTATACTCATTGGTGTCAAGGAAGTGTCTGGTTTTAAACATCAGGTTGTACAGTGAATTACACAAGTCCTTCTGCTCTCAGCCCTGAGGCAGGCTGAGTGGAGTGGAGTCCACGTCTCTCCAAGCTTTTCAGAGGGAAGCGCTGTGTGAACGCTGTGCGCGTTGCCTGGCCAATGGGAACGTGAATAGTGATGGTGACGGTATCGCAGAGGGCTGTTCTTGAAGCTTCAGTGAATTCACATGTAGAAAGATATTTTGTAAATTAGGAAGCACTATTCAAACATAAAACAACTAACAGTTTCCTGCTTTGTTGCTGTTTTCCAGAACTTTCAGGTTGACCGCGTCACGCACGGAGACGCGCAGCCGGGGCAGTCCAGACAGTGACCGTGTCTTCTCTTCCCACAGGGCTGCAGCAGGCGGCGGTCGGCAGACAGGGGCCGCCCGAGAGCCTGGAGCCGGCGCCCAGCCCGCGGACGCCGTACCCGGGGTTCGCGGCTGACGGCGGAAGTGCACTGGCAGAGGCCGAGGCCGCTGACCCCCCGCCCCCTTATTCAGATTTTCACCCAAACAATCAAGAAAGTACTTTGAGCCATTCTCGCGTGGAAACAAGTGTCTTTATGCCTCGACCTCAAGCTGTGGGTTCCTCCAGCTTTGCCCCCAACAGTGCTGGACTGAAGTACCCCGGAGGTGGAGCGGGCCTGCCTTCCCAGAGAGCCGCGGGGGACAGCGCCGAGGGGTCGGACGACAGTGATTATGAAAACCTCATTGACCCGACAGAGCCCCCCAGTAGCGAACACCCACACTCCAGGGATGCCCGGCCCACGACACACCCCGACGGGGGCTCCAGGAACGCTCAGACCTCCCAGATTTAACTCCCCAGAAGGAGCTCCACTCAGCACTGCTCTCTTAATCACGACTGGAGAGCGTTGAGGACTGAGCCTGGTGGGAGAACTGCTTTCCCGACCCCTGGGCTCCCGAGAATCCCGGGCACAGAACTGGCCGGGCCGCGCCTCCCCAGGGCCTCACCCGGTCGCCGGGGGCAGGTGTCACGACAGAATCGTTAAGATAATCAAGTTGCCCTACTTCTGGTGCGGTTCATGGATACACTGGTAATTCAGGCAGAGAAACTTGTCAACAGTTTCTGTTCTTTAAAATAAATTGGAAATCAGAGACTAAGCACAATTAGTCTATAAATGTTCTGTAAATCAAAACTTACCTCTTGCACTATCATGCCTTGAAATTCACTTTTTCAAAGGGAAATGAGTTTAGCAGCAGCCTTGAGAGAATCTTCTTTCTGTGATGAGCCAAATTCATCTTTGCCAGAAAAGAAATTGTGATAATTCCAAGAAGCCCGATTGGAACAGACCGGCTGTACCTTCTCTTGTCTGCATGACTGTAAGGTCAGAGAGAGGGCTTAGTTTTAACTGTTTTCCACTAGCCTGGTACGTATTGTCACTTACAATGGTTGCCTTTAACAACACGTAGAAGTACTAATTACCAGTAAGTAACCATCCAGATAAGTACGTCCTAAAACAACTCCTTTTCTTGGGTGGAATGACAGTCACTGCTGTGCTGCACCGGCCACAGTTACGGTCTCTGTTCTGGAGCCTTAGATGAAGGACACGAGGCGGTGGCCACGGAAGGGAGCGCTGTCGCGAGCTGAGCTTGGTGATGGACAGGCCCCGGGGCGGGGTCAGCTGTCACGCAGACGGGATATGACTCCTCTAGACCGCCTGACAAATCTCAGCGTCAGCTTTATTTGTGGGGGGAAGACATTTAATAAGCTGTTTGAGAATCGTGGTGAATACAGACTTATTTTAAGTCTGAATAACCATACTTTTTTTAAAGCTGCCATTTGGAGGAGAATTGTGAATGTCGGACTTCCTGTTCGGATGCTCCTGTATTTTTATTTAATTACTGCTTGTTTCCTAGTTTTGCCCAGAGTGTGTGAAACCACGGAAGACATCCTGAGCCTGTTAGGCTCCTGGCCAGGGAGTGACCAGACGGCCTGGGTGAGGAGGTCAGCCCCGGAGCTGATGCTGCGGAACATCACTGCCTTTGCTGTGACTGAAGCCGGCAGGAGGGCGGGGGCGGCCGAGGCTTCCCGCCCGGCCTTGGGAAGTAGTCCCATTGCCTGGAGGGAGCTGACTCCCAGGTCGGGCTCCAGAGCTCAGTGAGACAGCGGACTGGGGGCGCCGCCGAGCCGCCCTCTGTTCACGGCCGCTTTGTGGGCCAGGCTGGCCGCGAACCACCCCGTGTGATGGGAAGCCTCCCGGGCGTGTTCCGGTTGATCAGCCCCCCTCTCCCCCGTGGCCCAGCACCAGGGTGAATTTAAGTTAATTTCTGTAAGTGCCATTGCCATCTCCCTGTTCATGTTTGACCTTCGGAAATACATTTATTTTATGCCATACTGAGAGCTACGGTGTACACTGACCAGCAGTTAAATGTGACAATAAAAGCTCATTTAATCCTGGCACCACTGTCTTCACGTCTGTCTCGCACCCACACGGTCTTGCCTCAGTTTACCCATTCTGGCAGTTCTTAGGAGACAATACAGCTTTTAAAGGGCAGAAAAGCTCGTCTCCACATGGGTGGTTTTTGTGTGTGTGAGACTGGTTTCAGGGGGAATCCAGGAACCCAACCTCCGGAAGCATTTCCGTTGATTTTGAGGAGACTGTTGGGTACCAGTAGCCAGGAGAACTGGGCGTCCATGGGGAATAAGTGGGATCTTGGGAAGTTCCAGGGCACCTTTCACGTGAGCACTGCTCTTGCTTGAAGAGACTCGGCCTGGATCGCCTGACGGTGGACATGCGGCTGAGCGTGGCGCCGTCCGAGCGTGGCCTCTCCGGAGTTCCCAGTCGCCTTGGGATGGGCCTCTGCGCCAGCGTGGACACGGGGCCCTGCGGGAGCCGGTCCAGCGGGTGAGGTCTCCCACGTCCACGTGGCACCCACTTTCGGCAGGGCCCTCGGCTGGATGGAGCCTTGTCGATGCTGCGCTCGTCTCCCGCATCGGAGGAAGGAGACTGGGTCCCTTGCCCTGGGAGCCGGCAGGTGGTGATTCACAGGTTGGAAGTGGCTTTTTCGGAGAAGGACAAAAGCATGAACACGAGATGTCATCCCCAAACATTCAGACCCTGAGCACATACATTTGAAAATCCCAGGCCCAGTGGGGGCGGGGACAGTGAGCGCTTTAATAAAAAGCTTTAACTGTGAGTCCATAGTTTGAGGCCGTCAGTCTTGGGGGATGTAAGTGAAGTGCAGGAGAGGTAAGGTTATGAACTGTGTTCTGGGTCTGGTTTGCCTCGACTGTAGCTTTCATTTCAGTGTCTAAAAGGTCTGCACTCTTTTACAAAGTTCTGCTTCACCCTTCCCACATGACCCTTAATTCTGGGGGAGGAGGGGGGCGGGGGCAGCAGGTGGCCGGCTCTGCAGTGCGCGCATAAGTAACAAAAAATGTAAAAATGTTAGCTTCTCTATCTGATGACAAACAGATTGGGGGAAAGTGCTGAGACTTAGCTTAACTGTCTTCCTTTTACAGTGAGTTCTGTGTTCCTAAATAAGGCGGGAGAGTCCAGCCACGGTGGCTCAGTGGTTGAGCATCGACCTAGGAACCAGGAGGTCACGGGTCAATCCCCCGTCAGGGCACGTGCCTGGATTGTGGGCTCGATCCCCAATAGGAGGCAGCCCACCAGTGATTCTCTCTCATCATTGATGTTTCTATCTCTCCCTCTCCCTTCTCTCTGAAATCAATAAAAATACGTTTTAAAAAAAATAAGGCAGGAGAGTCAGGACAGAGAGTACATCCCAACTGGGGGCCTCAGGCTACTGGGCTCCCTGGACGCGGGGGGAGGGCAGCTCCTCGCACAGAGGCCCTGGCACAGCCCCAGGGACACGCCCCCTTGAGTGCCAGGTGTCACCCACCACCCGATCCGGGATGCAGTGCGTGGCAGTGGCCCTCTGTGTGCAGACGCAGCAGCACAGAGCCCGTTCCAGGGGCAGGGCCATGCCGTGGAGCTAAGGACGCGGAAGGCTCGCTTGTGTCACAGCCACCGAGGAAATAGTCTGCAGCCGCCGAAATACTGAGTCAAAAAGGTTTCTCCGCGTAGAACCACGGTTTCTAGGTGCCAAATGGAGAAAGCCAGGCTTCCGAGTGGGATGGGAGGTGCGGGCTGATTTTTGCCGGGGAGAATTGTGTGTGATTTTGCTGTTGATGGAAAAGTCTGGAAGGGCGTGCCCCAGGGTTCACGGTGGTGCCCCTGGGTCATGGCAATGCGGGCGACTTTCCCCGTTTGTTTGCATTTTCTTTTTATTTTTTTTTAATTTTATTTATTTATTTATTTTAATATATATTTTATTGATTTTCTACAGAGAGGAAGAGAGAGGGATAGAGAGTTAGAAACATCGATGAGAGAGAAACATCGATCAGCTGCCTCTTGCACACCCCCTACTGGGGATGTGCCCGCAACCAAGGTACATGCCCTTGACCGGAATCGAACCTGGGACCCTTGAGTCCGCAGGCCGACGCTCTATCCACTGAGCCACACCGGTTTCGGCTGTTTGCATTTTCTAGTTTTTCTGCAACGTGTTTGTACAATGAGAGACTACAGACCTGGCGGGTCTTTGGCTACATGAATAAGGTCAGGTACACCATCTGAGAGAAGATTCTGGAAGCATTCTTGACCCTCTAGGTCTCTTCCCCACCACACTCAGTTTTTCTATGTTGGTAGTCAGTGTAAGACCAGCCTTGGTGCTGCCAACTCCCCTGCATCGATTTTGACGTCATTTCCAGATGGAACCATGTCCTTACCTGTTGCTTGTCGTCGACACTGGGTTTTTCTCCCCAACCCAGAGCCGCCAGCTTCTTCTGGTTTGGAATCTATTTCCTAAGCCTCCAAGAAGCACGTAAGACATGCCTTCTGGCCGAAACCGGTTTGGCTCAGTGGATAGAGCGTTGGCCTGCGGACTGAAAGGTCCCGGGTCCGATTCCGGTCAAGGGCATGTACCTTGGTTGCGGGCATCTCATCGATGTTTCTGACTGTCTATCCCTCTCCCTTCCTCTCTGTAAAAAAATCAATAAAATATTTAAAAAAAAAAGAAGAAAAAAAAAAGCCTTCTGAGATGGAAAGTGACTCAAACCTGGAGCGATTCTTCTTTTTTTTTTTTTTAAATATATTTTATTGATTTTTCACAGAGAGGAAGGGAGAGGGATAGAGAGCTAGAAACATCGATGAGAGAGAGACATCGACCAGCTGCCTCCTGCACACCCCCCACCGGGGGATGTGCCCGCAACCAATGTACATGCCCTTGACCGGAATCGAACCCGGGACCCTCCAGTCCGCAGACCGATGCTTTATCCACTGAGCCAAACCGGTTTCGGCTGGAGCGATTCTTGATGGTGTTTCTCTCGGGCTAAGGTGCTGACTATGCGGTGGGTATAGAGGAGGCCTGCCCTGACCTTGCCGACGACGCTGCCTGGTCTGCGTGTCCTGCTCTCGAACTTCTGTGGCGCGAGCCCTTCCTGCCTGGGGAGGCGTGAGGCGGCGCAGGCCCACGAACAAGGCCGCGAGTGGTGGGTTCCGAGCAAACACGTGCTGGCGGGGACGTTGGCGTGGCCAGCCCGTCGTGGGCACTGCATGCTGGAGCTGGGCGCCCTTGGCCATTAGCCCTGACTGGCTGGGAACACGTGGGGTTAGCTGCACTCAGACGTGGCCCCCAGAAAGGTTGGCGGGAGGCATTCAGGACAACACGTGGCCGCTCTAGGAATTCTGAGGCCAGGGCCGACGCCTGGCTCAGCGAGGTGGGAGCTCAGGGAGGCTTTATGCAACTCGAATTCTTTTTTAAAAATATATTTCTTTATTGATTTCAGAGAAGAAGGATGAGGTAGAGAGAGAGAAACATCAATGATGAGAGAGAGTCATTGATCGGCTGCCTCCTGCATGCCCCCCACTGGGGATCAAGCCCGCAACCCAGGCATGTGCCCTTGGCCAGAATCGAACCTGAGACCCTTCAGTCCACAGGCCGACGCTCTATCCACTGAGCCACACTGGCGAGGGCTCGAATTCTTAAAAAGCTCATCACAATCCTCGTTGTCACAATCGCCCTCATTGTGTAAAGCCCAGCGGCCAGGCCCCTCCTTCGGCCCTCCGGCCTCACCGGAGGAGTGCAGCCTGAGGACCTGCTGCCCAGCACTGTCCTGGCCGAGAGCGGGAGGGAGGTCTGCCTCCTCCCCCGGCCGGGACGCCTCCGGGCGGGGAAGGACGGAGGCTCTCGGGGTTCCCGGCACCGGCACGGCGTGACGTGGATGGTGTGGGCACATCCGTGCTGCCTGAGTGTCAGATGGAAGGAGAGGGCCCGAATAGAACTGCCCATCACTTGTTCCTGAAGAGTCAGGCCGTACGACCAAGGCCATGGTCAGGAGCCGTTACTAGTAAGACGTTGGACTTCCCTGAAACGCCCTTGCGCCGAAAACCTCGATAAACATTTCCTGCCCGGCCTGTGTGGCTCAGTGGTTGCATGTCAGCCTATGAACCAGGAGGTCACGAGTTCGATTCCCGGTCAGGGCACAGGCCCAGGTTACGGGCTCGATACCCAGTAGGGGGCGTGCAGGAGGCAGCTGATCAATGATGCTCTCCAATCATTGATGTTTCATCTCCTTCTCCCTCTCCCCTTTCCCTTCTTCTTGGAAATCAATCAAAATACATTTTAAAAAAATAGAAGCAGCAGCAGAGGTCTTAGGACGTCAACTTAAAAACCACACGTAACGGTTTCTTACGGGGGCCTGCGGGGGCCACGCTGCAGTTCAAGGGAGAGGTGTCCACGGCACCCTAGGGTAAGAGGCACCCTGGAGAGTGCAGGGCCGTGTGGTCTGGAGCAGCTCTCAGCCCCTCCGGCCCCCCTTTCTCCTCAGTAAACGGGAGTGAGCAGGGGGGGGGGGGGGGGGGGGGGGCAGTGTGCCCTGCAGGTGGCCGAGGGGGCGCTGAGAAACAGGACCGCAGCTTCGTGCCCTGAGGCACCCGCCGCCACGCCTCCCGCCCGCCCAGACTTCATTCTAATGGGTTCCAGGTGCGGCCCGAGCAGCCAGGCGGCACCTGGAGGAGCCCGGGAGCCATGCTGGGAGCGTCTGTCTCTGTCATTGACTGGGCTTCCTCAGGGCCAGGAAGGGTCTGCCAACTGCGCTGAGCCAGAGCCCAGAGCCCGGTGCTGAGCCCAGAGCCCAGAGCCCGGTGCTGAACCCAGAGCCCAGAGCCCAGAGCCGGGTGCTGAGCCCACAGCCCAGAGCCCAGAGCCCAGAGCCCAGAGCCCAGAGCCCGGTGCTGCGCGGAGCGGCCTGCTGCCGGGGAAGGCGCTGTGGGAAGGCGATGGTGCCTCACCCCACAGTCTGCACTGACACAGGCTGATCTCAGACTTCCTCCCTGGGCCGTTCTGGAAAGTATGTGTGACTTTTCTTTCCTTTGAATATATTTTTACTGGAGGCCCGGCCCGGCCCGGCCCGGCCGAGTTCACACCTGCAGCCTCTGGGCTCGGGGTCGGAGGCCACACTATCAGTGCAAGGCGGCTGCCTCTCACCCGGCTCTGCCCCGCTGGGCCCGTTACTCTGCCCGCCTCACGGTCAGGGCCGGGCGCCGGCGTGACGTCACCGCCCCGCCTGCGTGCCCCGCCCAGTCCCCGCCCCCGCGCCCTCCCGACGCTCCCGAGGTCGGCCGCACGCCGGCAGCCTCACAATCAGGTCCGAGGGCTCGCACCGCCGGCATTAGAATCCCGCAGCGTCCGAGGTTGTCCCCCTCCCCTCACCCCGTCCCGGGGCGCCCCGGAGGAGGAGGCGCCGCCGCCGCCAGGTAACCGGGCCTCGGGAGGGCGCCCCGCGCAGCCCCGCTGCGCCGAGGCCTCCTGCTCCCGCCCGATCAGGCCGCCGGGGTCCCGGGTCGCCCTCCCCGCGCTCCACGGCCGGCGCGGGGTGGCCGGGGCAGGTGCCTGTGTGCCCACGGCCGGCGCGGGGAGGCCGGGGCAGGGGCCCGTCTGCCGCCGCTGCCCCCCATTTTGGGCCTCCCGGTGCGAGGACAGGCCCGGCTGGCGAGGGTGGGTCCGCCCGCTTGTTTACAGACCGTCGATGCTCCGGGCTGGACGCGCCGCCGGCCCCGCCGCCTCTTCCGCCAGGTTCCCCTCCCCCACTCGCTCTCCTGCCGCCCGGCGGGGCGGGGAGCGGGGACGCGAGTGGGGTTTGCCCCCCCCCCCCTCGCAGGAGGCCCGGGAAGACCAGGTCCACCGTCACCGGCTGGTGCTGGCCCCCAAGCTTGCGTTTCTGTCTGCGGGCGCTTCCTCCGCCCCCCGCGGGAGCCTGGGCTGCTCCAGTTCCGTCTCAGGAAAATGAAGGTGGGGGGCCCCGGGGGGGGCGGGTGCCTGGAGGAGCCGCGGCCCGGGGACCGGTTGTCGGAGCAAGAACGTTGTTTCCTCGGTGCAGCTCGTGGGGACTATTTTGTTAGAATTAGTCTTAAGTATTTCAAATTTTGAGGATGCTGATGTTAATGTTTTTAATTTCATATTCCATTGCTGGTGTATAGGAAGGCAATTAACTTCTGTATATTAACCTTGTATCCTGTAACCTTGCTGTATCACCTGTTAGCTCTAGGAATTAAAAAAAAAAAATTAAATCATGAATGAGTGTTGGATTTTGTCACATGGGCTCGGAGGCCGAGTCAGGTGCAGGTGCGCCCAGAGGCAGCGGGGCCTGCGCATGCGCGCGAGCGCTCTCATCTCACGCACACGCACGCGCGCACGCACGCACGCACACAGACGCATTAGCACGCTCTCAGCAAACTGCTGGGTCAACAGCTCATTTCCGCTGTTCCTCGGACGATCTGGGAGAGAACAGAAAACAGAGGGTCGGAGTCGCACAGGTTAACCTGTGAACGCTCCGCTTCCTGGAGGGAGAGCCTCAGTTTCCCCCTCTGTGAAAGGGCTCCGGGTGGCACCTACCCGCAGGTGCTGTGCTCAGGGTCCGGACCGGGTGGGGGGCGCTCTGTCCTCGGAGCTGAGGCCGAGGTGGGGCCAGGCGGGCCGAGGGACCCCTCAGGGAGCACAGCACAGGCCCTGCTGCCCTGAATCCAGCAAAACTGCAAACGGCTGCCTGCGCGGAGGGCCCGGTCCTGAGGCCACGCCATGGCCGGGCCCTTCCTCCGTCTGCAGGAAAGACGGACGGACAGTTTCAAGTCCTGACGGAGATGAAGTTCAAGGTGCCCTGGGGATGGACAGGTGAGAGGGCTGAGCTAGGGGAGGGGGGGAGGGAAGAGAAAATGAGGAGAAATGAAGAAGTAGAGGAGATAGATGCTGAGATGCACATAGTGTGCGTGCGAGTATGTGTGTGTATGAGTGTGTGTGTGAGTGTGCATGTATCTGTGTGAGTGTATGTGTGAATGTGAGTGTGTGTGTGTATGTGTGAGAGTATGTGAATGTGTATGAACGTCTTGAGGGTGAGTTTGTGTGTGTGTGTGTGAGAGAGAGAGAGAATGTGAGGGTGTGAGTTTACGTGTGTATGTGTGTGTGTGTGTGTGTGTGTGTGTGTGTGAGATGCGGGTGCTAATCACTCATTGTTTAGTTGAGACATTGGTCGTTGAAGCAACCTCCACCTGTTAGTCTTCTGTAAATTCTTGCTGACTGGCTTTTATTGGAATTTCCTGCCTCAAGGATATGGGTGTATCCCATAATTTTAATAAAAGGGGATAGCAAGGCCAGAGCTGGTGGTAGTCCTCTCTTGGGCTCCCACCTGGCCCCCATTTCCCAAATTAATGCTTTTCTAGTCTCTCTTCATTTGTGTGCGGCCTCCAGAACCCGAACCCTGAACTGGAACCCTGGACCACGCGGGACGTGAAAGGGGTTCCCACATCTGGAGCCTGAATGCGGGTCGTCTGGAGGAGATATATAAATTACAAACTGAAAGAGAATCAAAAGAAATAGTAAACTCCTCTAGGTTCTTGAATGAAGTTGGAATGCAATAGGTTATTGAACTAGAATAATGATGGTTGAAAATAATCCTGAAGCATAAAATCAAGAAAGCGAATCCATTCATTCAGTCACTATTTCCGGAGCACCTGTAGGTGCCAAGGATTGATCTAGGTGCTCAGGAGACGTCTGTGAATCTAAAATAGAGGGATGGCCCTGGCTGGCTTGGCTCAGTGGATTGAGCGTCGGCCTGTGGACTGAATGGTCCCAGGTTTGATTCCAGTCAGGGGCACATGCCTGGGTTGTGGGCTCGCTCCCCAGTAGGGGGCGTGCAGGAGGAAGCCGATCCATGATTCTCTGTAATCATTGATGTTTCTATCCCTCTCCCTTCCTCTCTGAAATCAATAAAAGTATATTAAAAATAAGTAATAAATATATAAAATAGAGGGATGATGCTTTCTAGTCATTGTTGCAACTGTTCAAGTTCCAAGTAGTATATGAATACTAGCAACCAACTGTTCATTCATCAGTTATGATTCATGCTTTTCTCCTTCCGAGGAGCAACCGAATAATTCTGTGTTGGCTGAAAACGACATTTCTGCCTGCTCGGCCTCTGTTTAACTCTCAGCCTGTGGGTTTTAGGTTCATGGCTGCCACACCCTCCCCAGCGAGGGGAGCGGGTACTGTGAGCTTCACAGCGCCACCAGCTTTAAGGCTCCCTCCCAGAGCGTTCTCTTTGGTTCGAGATTTGCATTTACATATTGTTTTTGAAGAAAACGAAATGGTGTTCCTGAATCACGTAGTCACTTAAGAAATCTTTGAATGACATCAGAGTACTTGCAAATGTTTTGAAATATTTTCAGACCATGTTATCTCTGAAATGATTGAAAGGAATGAGAAATATTGTGGCATTCCTGACTTTTTAGATAAATCATCATTTTAGTGTTTGGCAAAATAGCAGAATATATTTGATTCCTTGAGCATTATTTAATAAGTGTAATAAAGGATTAGGGCCTAGGTCGGTGTGTTTTACCTGCATGTAGTTTGTGTGTGTGTCGGGGGGCGGGGCACACTGGGGTGGTGGCAGAGGTGTCGCCTTATCAGCACAGAAGTGGGAAGAAGTTTGTTTATAAAAACAAGAAACTTCCCCAGCTGCTTAGAATGTCGGCCTGTGGACTGCAGGGTCCTGGGTTCGATTCTGGTCAAGGGCACCTGCTCAGGTTGTGGGCTTGATCCCCAGTGTGGGGCGTGCAGGAGGCAGCTGGGCCATGATTCTCTCTCACCATTGATGTTTCTCTCTCTCCTTTCCTCTCTGAAGAAAATAACTAAATAAACAAACTGGTGGAAATAAAGGTGTGTTTTCTTGCCCTCTGCGTTCACAGACCCCTAGAGGGCATGGGGACCACAGTGAGAGCCGCGGCCCCGCGGGACCGTTAGCCCCTTGGCGCAGAGGCCCCTGTCCGCCTGCACAGCCAGCACTGGGCCCAGTGCCCGGCGCGGGGTAACTCCTTAATAAATGCGGTCTGAGCTCAGCACAACACAGAGCAAGGAAACCGACATCTCCCAGGGCTTCTGCTTCTCGCCAGGCCTTTTGCCTCAGCTCATCGCATCTTCACGGGACTGCGGGAGAGACATCCCTGCGTCTCTCAGGCCAGGAGCGGGCTGGCTGGGGCAGCTGGCAGAGCAGGATTAAACTCCGTCTGTCTGGCTCCATGGCCCACGTCTTCCCATCGCACACACTGCCCCTCACACAGCTCTCCAGGCCCAGAGAAGACACAGCGGAGTTGTCTCAGCTACCTGAGGCCTCCAACTTCTCCAAAAGACCCCTCAAAACCTCCGTCATCTTCTCCCCCCCTCGGCGAAGCTAGTGCACAGGGCGCCCCGCTGAAGGCTGTGGACAGGTCTTCCTCTAAGTGTGGGGGTGGTTGCCAGGAGCATCAGTTCCACCCCGTGGAGATGAGCCAGGTCCTGGCACAGACCTGGGCGTGGGGAGGTGCGCGGAGCTGTCCTCTGACGGGCGCCTGCCCCCCGCGCTGCCCCTGGGGGACACTGTGCAGGCAGGTTTGGGGTTGGCGTCCAGAAGGGTCCCGGGATGAGCCCAGGTTCCCCCAAACTGCCGTTTCCTGCTGAGAAGGGACCAGGCAGCGCTGTCATTCTGCTTCCTCCTGGAAGGAGCTTTTGCTACCAGGATTCCTGTGGATCACACACGACAAGTGGGAGACGTTTTCTGCAAGGCGGCTGGCAATGTGTTCTTGTCACAGCGGAACTTCCTAGGATATGTTTGGGGAAGCTCACCCATTTTCTGAAACTTGCTTCATTACCCGCCCCTCCCCCCCCCCCCCCAACACACAGAGCCTCAGCAGGCCCGACCCGGGGCCTTCGCGGCCTCAGAACCTCCCTGGGCGCCCCGCGCTCCGGGCGACCTCCCTCCTGGGCTTCAGTCTTGTCCCCTCTCCACCTGTCTCCTGTTGACAAAAGTGCTCGCCACGCCAGTCCGTTCTTTAAAACAAACCCTTCCCCCCTCTCCGGCGCCCCTCCCCGCGTCAGTTCTCTCTCCAGCTTCCCCCCTGCCCGCGGCTGGGACTGGCCGGTGCCCCCCCACCCCCGCCCGAGGCCCCCCAGCCTGCAGCTTCTGGAATCTGGCTTCCCTCCCGCCATCCAGAATAATAATAATAATAGTTTTACTGAGTGAGGTCTCCACGCAGGTTTAAACCCCATTAAACTGAGCAACAGCCTTTTCCTGAAGGGGAGGTGTCCCGTGCAACTGCCCGGTGCGCTCTGACGGCGCCAGTTCGTCGTCAGTAACTTAAAAGGCTTCCCAATGTTTAAAGAGTCGCTATGTTTTAAGGTCTTTCAGATTCTTGAAAAAAATCTGAAGTATGAAAAATGCAAGGCGACGTCACGCTGGGAAAAGACCAAGCGCGCTGGCGGGGACACTGGACATCCCTGTGGGGTTCAGCAAACGGCCAGGTGGCTGACGGGCCACAGGCACAGAAATGGGAGAAGCATGCAAAGCTCCGCCAGGCAACGTTCTCCTCACAGCTTGTGCGCCGGGCCTTCTGCAGGGTTTCCTCCCATGGCTGTCCTTTATCCGCTGCTTAAACTTACAACTTGAAGAAGGGTAAAAAAATAAAATAAAATAAAGGGTAACCATCTCCAAGTTAGGAAATAGTAGAAAAGAGTTTTTTAAAAAAGTTATTTTATGGAGATACCATTGGCATATATGGCAAATAACTCCATGGCTGTCCGTCATGCCTATATGTACATGCACACGCACTACAGATTATAAACACGCACACACACCGCCCCGAAGGTGAAAAGTAGACACAGGAATTAAAACGGAAACAACCTCAGCCTTTATCCTCCTGGGGTGAGCGACGGTGAGCCAGAGTGAAGCGGGCGCCGCAGGGAAGCCGGCCCTCGGGACACGGAGCGCCGGGCGGACCTTTCCCCGGCGGCTCTGACGCAGGGAGGGGGCGGGGGAGGGCCCGGCGCGCGGAACGGCCTGCGTGCCCCGCCCAGGCCCCGCCCATCTGCGCGCCCCGCCCAGGCCCCGCCCCGCCTGCGTGCCTCGCCCATGCCCCGCCCCATCTGCGCGCCCCGCCCAGGCCCCGCCCCGCCTGCGTGCCCCGTCCAGGCCCCGCCCCACCTGCGTGCCCTGCCCCCGCGTCCTCCCGACGTTCTGGCGTCCGCCGCACGCCGCGACAGTCCGCAGCGGAGCTCGCCGGCCGCCTCACAATCAGGGCCGGGCGCCGGCGTGACGTCAGCGCTCCGCGGCCCGCCTCCTGCGCCCGGAAAGAAGCGGCCGCCCATTGGCTGCGCCGCTGGCGGCCTCGGGGCCAATGACGGTGCGGCGAGCGGAGGGGTCCGGCCTTGACGTTGTGCTGGTCGCCGTAGGGTTTATTTGGCTCCGGGGCCCCGCACCGCCGCCATTACGATCCCGCAGCGTCCGAGGTCGTCCCCCGTCCTCTCGCCCCCGCGCCGCGGCGCCCCGCCGCCCGCTCTGCGCCCCTGTGTCCCCGCCTCCGGCGGTCGGGAGCCGCGCGCGGGCCCGCGGAGACCATGTCCTGACTGAGGGGGCGCGGAGGCGGCGCGGAGGGAGGCGGAGAGGGGCCGGGCTCGGCTCGTCACCGAGGGCAGCTCGGGGAGTCGCCGCCGGGCACCGAGGTTCGGACGGAGAGGGGGAGCCGGAGCTGGAGGAGGAGCCGCCGCCGCCGCCGCCGCCAGGTAACCGGGCCTCGGGAGGGCGCCCCGCGCAGCCCCGCCGCGGCCTCCTGCTCCCGCCCGATCAGGCCCCCGGGGTCCCGGGTCGCCCGCTCCGCGCTCCACGGCCGGCGCGGGGAGGCCGGGGCAGGGGCCCGTCTGCCGCCGCTGCGCCCCCATTTTGGGCCTCCCGGTGCGGGGACAGGCCCGGCTGCCGAGGGTGGGTCCGCCCGCTTGTTTACAGACCGTCGATGCTCTGGGCTGGACGCGCCGCCTGCCCCGCCGCCTCTTCCGCCAGGTTCCCCTCCCCCACTCGCTCTCCTGCCGCCCGGCGGGGCGGGGAGCGGGGACGCGAGTGGGGTTTGCCCCCCCCTCCCCCCGCAGGAGGCCCGGGAAGACCAGGTCCACCGTCACCGGCTGGTGCTGGCCCCCAAGCTTGCGTTTCTGTCTGCGGGCGCTTCCTCCGCCCCCCGCGGGAGCCTGGGCTGCTGCCAGTTCCGTCTCGGGAAAATGAAGGTGGGGGGCCCCGGGGGGCCTGGAGGAGCCGCGGCCCGGGGACCGGCTGTCGGAGCAAGAACGTTGTTTCCTCGGTGCAGCTCGTGGGGCCCGGTCGCAGACAAAAGGGCCGTAGGCAGTACCTGCGTTCGGCACGGGGCAGGCAGCGAGGTTCCGCCGGGAAGTGTGGACCGGCCCGGGGTCGATGACGTCCCCCGGTGTTTTGAAACTGTCGGGGTGAGGGTTTTGAATTCCAGTCGGTTGGCCCCCCTTTTCCAGAACCCCGTAGGCCGTCGGGGTAAACGCCGTCCTCCCCCAGTGTTCGGTCTGTGAGGTCTGCGAGGCTGGCGGTGAGGAACACGGCCGAGGAGACCGCTCCGCTCCGGGCCATGGTGCCGTGAGTGGTCCTGTTTGGGCCCTTTGGGGTGGGCGGCCTTAGCCCTCGTGTGACCTCCAGGGGACCCCTGTCCGGATCAAACGTGGATGACTCAGTGGACAAGCCCTAAGCCAGGGAAGCCATTGGGAGTTTTGATCTTGGCTTGTGCCGTGGGCCTTGGGAAAGTCACCGAAACTACGTGAAAAATAAAGCTGGATCTCTCCTCGTTTTTGTTAGTTAAATGAGGCGATTTTTAAAGAAGTGTGCAGCCGTGCGCCTCCTCGGTTTTTGGTTCTTACGACAAGAGATGCAGTCCGTCACCTCCTTATGCTAAACTTTCACAACATTGCTTTTTGGGGTGTTAGGGGCCTAAGAGGACTGTCCTGATAGCTTCATTTTGGGGCTGATGTTATTTGTCAGGGATTTCTGTTTCCGTTGATGTTTCAGCTCCTCTTATTAGTGCTTCAGACACCCATGCGTTTACTCTTGGTATGTGCTTAGGGTAATTTTAAGCTCATGGTCTGGATCCAGCTCTGCACACTGGTCAGGGTTGCGGCCTGTCTCACATCCAGAGTCCGAGGATGGACATGATTTGGGAACTCACCGTCTGGTCGAACAGTATTGGGTAGATTGCCTCCTGATGTGTGATCGATACGGTGAGAGCAGCGTCACCCGCTTTATCCTCAGTCACTCTGATGGTAAAGGGAGACTGAGTGAGTGGGAGCTGAGGAAGGGACCCCTGGCACCTGTTAGCTCCACCCACTGCCCGTTTTGGAGGATTGCTGCTCATGCCCCGCCCCATAGCAGCCTCTTGTACCCGGGGTTTGACCCCGTTTTCCCCTGATGCCGTGTTTCGTTTGGAATGTTTGTGCTCTGCTTATGCTTTGGGTAAATAAGATCTTGCACATCTTAACATTCCCACTTCCTCGGGTCATGATATAAAAACTTCCAGAGCACTCCTGACTACGTGCAGAGTAAAGGCTAAGCCCCGGGTGTGGTGGTGAAGTTTCTCTGTAATCTGGTCCATTCTCCAGACTTAACTCTTCCTTTTCCCTCTGTGAATCCTCAGTTCAGCAAATGAACTTATTTGTTGTTACTGCGAAGGGCCTCCAGTTGGCCTTTCTTTATGCCCTTTTTTTCTGTTTTAAACCCTCTTCCGCTTGTATCCATGGATATTCTTTACTCTGGGCTCAGTGGGTGCTTGTCTCCTGAGAAACCTTTTTGCCGACTTCAAACCCAAGGGATCTATTCATTCCTCTCTTGTGTAGGACTTCATCTTTTTTTCTTCTTCTAGCACACGCCAACCTGGATTTCAGTTTATCTTTTTATAAAGTCTTTATTCTGCTTCCCCATTAGATGTTTAAGACCTCTGAGAAATGGGTACCAACCCTAAACTCTATAGAGACCATCTATCACATATTCAGCAGTGAAAACGGGCAGGCTTAGTCTGCCGAAGTGTTTCTGGTCATAGAGGTATTTGGGGATATGCAGTTTGTATTCAAGTTTCTGGCACTTTGATGATTTGTGAGACAAAATATTTGAAATTATGGCGGTCTCTAAAAATGTTGTGGGGGGGTGCTCAGTGTGTTTATATGTATCATCAGCACAGTTTTCTTCCTGTAGAGGATGCTCCACATTTTGATAATGGTCATGTCTTATTCAGTGAGAAGTACTGCAGTTCCATCGTTTGCTTCCGATTGGAGTCTGGGACAGTTACTGCTTTTGAGTTTGGCAGCAGTGACGCTCAGGGTGGTCGTTCCCTGTTTGTAGTGTAGGGTAGCGTGGAGCCTCATGGGAAAGAGAAAATGATCTGCAGTCTCAGTTTACATCCTTCACCTCAGATGTTGGGGGCAAGTGTCATTGATCACGAGGCAGATGAGACTCAGAATGTGTGATTCACTGCTACCTGTCAGCACGGTGTGAAGAAAACACACCAGCTGGGCCCGCGTGCCTTTGTGCCATGGTGACACATGTAATTATGGAGTCCATGGGCGGATGCGGATGTAGTTGGGAAACAGGAGTGTGTGTTTCTGCTGTGCTGTGCGTGTGAGTAAAAGGCCTGGCATTTGATGGTACATTTTATGGGTACACAGTCTCTTAGCAGTAAGCCATCTTGATGCACCGTGTGGAAACTTGTCCTCTTCCTCCAGTTCATCAAACTATTTTACCCCTTGAAATAGACTGATTTTTAGGAAGTAGTTTACATAACTTTTAAAGCTTCAGAAACCTTTTTAGCCTAATTGAAGCTAAAATTAGCCTGTTAATAAACTTTACAGAAATGCTAGCCATTTTTACATACACTGCTTGGATTTGTAAAAGATACTTTCATAGAATTATACCAGTAATTCCGCCTCTTGAGAAATCTGGATCAGTTAGCATTCTTTGTTTTCTGGAAGGGTGGGTGGTATTTTGAGATTTTTGACACGAACCATCGGTTTGAATTTCAAAATGGATTTGGTCTGGTAAATTGAATAGAAATTTGATACTTTTTCAGCCTAGTGAAATTGAACTTTTTAGTAATGAAAAAAAACACACGAATTCTCTGTATTTTTCACCCCTTCCTCAACTAACACAATTTTTTTTCACCCTTTGTCAGGTCAGATCTTTATGTGGATTGAATTCATATAAATAACAAATACTTGGCCCTGGCCGCTGTGGCTCAGTGGGTCGGGCGTTGTCCTGTGCACGGAGAGGTCGCTGGTTGGATTCCTGGTCAGGGCGCATGCCTGGGTTATGGCTCCATTCCCAGTAGGCGGTGTGCAGGAGGCATCCGATGGAAGTTTCTCTCTCTCTCGATCTCCCTTCCTCTCTCTCTAAAATCAATTTAAAAATCATTAGAAAATATTTGGGTGGATAAGGCATTATTGGAAATCAGTTGTGGGTTGTGGGGAAGGGGAAACTTTCCCTCCTCTGGTTCTTTGGCTCGCTGAATAAGCACATCCACAGGAGGCAGGTCGACAATTTAAAATCACTGAATCATTTGCACGGGAACCCCACCTGCAGGAGAGGTTCAGAGACAGAAAGGCTGGCTGAGGTATCTGAGGCATTCTGAGCTAGGGTTGAGGGAAGGTGGGATTTGGGTAAGTAGAGGTTTGCCCTGCCCTGCAGATGGGTCGAAAGAAGTTACCTCTGATAATTTTTCCAATTCACATTTCCCTGGGTAGCTGCAGGGCAGTAGCAGAAGCTTCTCTTGAGCCTGAAGCTAACATTGCCTTCAGCTCACTCACAATAATCTGCATGCCACTGAGGCGCATTTTGTGGGGGCTTGCTCTGGACCCCGACAGTATCCATTTGTTTCTTTTTATTTATTTATTTTTTAATTTTTATTTTTTAAATATATTTTATTGATTTTTTACAGAGAGGAAGGGAGAGGAATAGAGAGCTAGAAACATCGATGAGAGAGAAACGTCGACCAACTGCCTCCTGCATACCCCCCACCGGGGATGTGCCCGCAACTAATGTACATGCCCTTGACCGGAATCGAACCTGGGACCCTTCAGTCCGCAGACCGACGCTCTATCCACTGAGCCACACCGGTTTCGGCCATTTGTTTCTTTTTAAATAACAGCTTCGTTGAGGTTTATTTCATTCACCCTTAAGCTCACCCTTTTAAAGTATGCACGTCATTGGCTTTTAGCGCATTCACAGAGTTGTGTGGCCAGCGACACTGTACAGAACATTTTCACCTTCTTAAAGAGACCGTACCCATTAGCAGTCATTTCTTCCTTTGCTGGAGTTCCTGGCAACACGAATCTCTTTCTGTTTCTGGGGAGGTGCCTATTCTGTACATTTCTTATATGTGGAGTCAGACAATATATGACCTCTTATGTCTGGCTTGGAAATTTTAGCATAATGTTTTCAAGGATTATCGGTATTACAGCATGTATCAGTGTGTCATTCCTTTTTATGGCTGAACTAGTGGTCTGGTGCACAAACTTCCTGCACGGGAGGGGAGGTGTTCCTCAGCCTGGCCTGCACCCTCTCCAATATGGGACCCCTCGAAGGATGTCCTACTGCTGATTTAAAGGGATTGGGCCTAAACTGGCAGTCGGACATCCCTCTCACAATTCGGGACTGCTGGCTCCAGCCACTCACCTGCCTGCCTGATTGCCCCTAACCACTCTGCCGGCAGGCCTGCTCGCCCCCAACTGCCCCCTCTGCTGGCCTGCTTGCCTCCAACTGCCCCCCGCCGCTGGCCTGCTCGCCCCCAAATACCCCTCTGCCAGCCTGCTCACCCCCAACTGCCACTCCTGCTAGCCTGCTCACCCCCACCTCCCCTCCCCACTGGCCTGCTCACCCCCAACTGCCCCCCCTGCTGGCCTGCTCACTCCAAACTGCCCCCTGCCTTGCTGTCCTGATCACCTCCAAACTGACCCCCCCTGACGGCCTGCTCACCCCCAACTGGCCCCCCTGCTGGTCTGCTTACCCCGAACGGCCCCTGCCATCCCATCCTGGCCTGATCACCCCTCCCCCTCCCCCCCGGTGACCCAAGGTCCCAGCCCCTCCTTTTTTTCTTTTTTATTCAGCACCTCCCTGAGTGGAGGCCAGGGCCGGCTGGAAGCAAGTATCTAGTTTATTTATCTTCTATAAGTGAAACTTTGTAGCCTTGAGCAGAGGCCAGGGCCAGCCAGGGCATGCGGGCAGCTTGGCTTCTTCCATCACCGGGGGCAACCCAAGCCTCCTGCTTGCTCCAGCTCCATGGCTGGTTGCCATTTTTGTTGGGATTTATTTATCTTCTATAATTGAAACTTTGTAGCCTTGGGCAGAGGCCAGGGCCAGCCAGGAAGCTTGGCTTCCTCCATCGCCGGGGGCAACCTAAGCCTCCTGCTTGCTCCAGCTCCTTGGGCCGCTGGGGGGTGATCAGGCCAGGATGGGATGGCAGGGGCCTTTGGGGGTAACCCAACCCGCCAGCTTGGTTGGGTTAATTTGCATACTCACTCCTGATTGGCTGGTGGGTGTGGCTTGGCGTAGTGGAGTGATGGTTAATTTGCATGTTTCTCTTTTATTAGTGTAGATAGTTAATATTCCATTGAACGTTTACCTATTTGATGATTGGACATTTAGGCTGTTTCCACTTTTTGTCTATTATAAAATGTGTGTACGAGCTTTTGTGTGGGCACATGCTTGCATTTTGCTGGATCATAGGGTCACTCTGTTTACCCTTCGAGGGACTGCCAGGCTGGGTTCCAGAGTGGTTGCCCCATTTCACCCTGTTAGCACTGATGAGGGCTCCATTCCTCTACATGTTACTACATGTTACCGTCATGTTACCACATGTTACCGTCAGTCTGTATGACAGCCTTCCTAGCGAAGTGCCATCTCCCCGTTCTGATTTGCATTTTCTTCACGGTACTGAGCATCTTTTCATGTTCTCACTGGCCATTTGTATCTCTTCTTTAGAGAAGTGTCTATTGTAATCCTGCTCCCATATCTCAGTTGGGTTATTTATCTTTTACTCTTGAGTTGTAAGAGTTCTTTATATATTCTGGATACAAGTCCGGTAAGTGATTTGCAAATATTTTTCTCCTATGTTGTGGGTGGTCTTTTCTCTTTCTTGGTGGTGGCCTTTGGAGCACAGAGGGTTTAATTTTGGTGTAGGCCAGCTTACCTGTTCTCTTTTGTCAGTTATGCTTTTGGTGTCATCTCTAAGAAGCCATTGTCCAATCCATGGTCAAGAAGATGCACATCTGTTTTTGTCTAAGAATTTTAGTTCTTACATGTAGGTCTGTAATAATTCTGAGGGTTTTTTTTTTTTTAATATAGTATGAGGTATAAACATGCAGACCCCCCCAATTATTTTAGAGACAGCCATTATTTCAAATATTTATTTTGTCCCATAAATCATCAAAGTCCCAGAAACCCCAATACTTAGAAGAATACAAACTGTATATCCCAGAATGCATCTATAACCAAAACTGCTTTGTCAGAGTAGGTCTTCATATTTTCAGTGCTGAATATATGATATGTAGTCTCTATAGGTACAGGTTTAGGCTGCATACCCATTACTCAGAGTCTTAAAAATCTAATAGGAGCAGAATAAGGAATAAAAAGGTACATAGAAATCCAGGGGAGCACCCAGTGCCGGAGCACGGAGACGTGGGCTGACGGGGGTGGGGGGAAAGGCACTGCTGGCCCGGGCTGTGACTGCCTCACTCCTTCTCCAGGCCTGGGCCTCGTCCCCCACAGCTAGGATTGTCGGGGGGGGGGGGGGGGGGGAGGGGGGGAGGGAGGCTGGGATTGAGGAAAGAGGAGTGATCCTCTTCAGTGTGGGTCCTCTTGACACTCAGGAAGAGCACTCGTATGAAGTTGAAAATTGGAGGCCATATACTTTATAGAAATTCATTCAACAAATTAAGCTAATAATCACTGGGTATCTACTCTGTGATCTGAGGTTTAGGATTCTCAAAAAGTACATTACAAAAAACTGTTCCAAAGGCTACTGACGTTAAAACATTGAGTTATGACGAGTTCAGTCTTAAGCGTTTGAGAAAGTAACTGTACTGGATGTTGAGATCACCCTGTGAAAAGCCATTGTGTTACTTGTATTTACACTCTAGTGTGGAG
Organism: Eptesicus fuscus; assembly: GCF_027574615.1. Classification (NCBI taxonomy): domain Eukaryota; kingdom Metazoa; phylum Chordata; class Mammalia; order Chiroptera; family Vespertilionidae; genus Eptesicus; species Eptesicus fuscus. The sequence continues at coordinate 59,906,490 of NC_072489.1, read as the reverse complement.
ACACATCAAGGAGCAAATAAAAGAAAAGGGGAGAAAGGCAGGTGGGGATGAGTGCTCTGCAGGTAATGACAGTGGGTGATGTGGCGGAGAATGACTGGAGTGGTCAGGGGCCGTTCTCTGAGGACCAGCTGGGTAACCAGGTCTCTGACAGGAGCTGGCCCTGGCACAATCTGCAAAGAGCCTTTTAGGCAGAGGACACAGACCTCTCAGGTGAGAACGAGCTTGCTGGGTAAGGAACGGAACAAAACCCACTTTGTGTAAAGATTTGCAAGAAAGATTGGGGAATTGCAATTTTATTCCAAATGGCTTGGGGAAGCCATTAGAGAATTTCATGCCCTTGTTTGGTGAATTGATTTATATTTCTAAGGACTCCTCTAGCTTCTATGTAAGGCTGTGAAAGTATCTTATAAATTGTTAGTTTATTGTGTGATGTGCCTATACACACACACACACACACACACACACACACACACACAAATATATTTTCCCTAGAACTGTTTGAAAGTTGTTTGCAGACTTTATCCTTAAATATTTGTGTGTATTTTGTAAGAATAAGGGTTTTCTCTTACATAACCACAATACAATGATCAAAGTCAGGAAATTAACATTGTATAATAGTATTATGTAATTCTTAATAAGAATGAGTTTCCGCAAATCATATTCAGATTTTGTCAGTTGTCCGATTAATGTTTTACTTTTTATGTTTTATAAAGACAAAAGAAAACTTCAGATTTTTTTGTATGGCAGCTAGTTATCAAGCTTCTTTAATTGGAATAGTAATGTCTGTGTTTTTCATGATGTTGGTTTTTTTAAATATATATTTTATTGATTTCAGAGAGGAAGGGAGAGGGAGAGAGAGATGGAAACATCAATGATATGAGAGAATCATTGATTGGCTGCCTCTTGCACGCCCCCTACTGGGGAGCGAGCCCACAACCCAGGCATGTGCCCTTGGCCAGAATCGAACCTGGGACCTTTCAGTCCGCAGGCTGACACTCTATCCGTTGATCCAAACCAGCTAGGGCCATGATGTTGTTTTTAAAGAATATAGGACTAGTTATTTTGTAGAAAGTCTCTTAATACAGTATGTCTGATGTTTTCTCATAATTAAAGTTAGAATATGCACTTTTTTGGCAAGAATACCACAGAAGTGATGCTGTGTTCTTATTACAGCATGCCAAGAGGCAGATGATGTGATTACTGGTGTGGTTAACTGATTGGTTAAGGTTTCTACTAGGTTTTGTAACATGCCCGTTATTTTTGAGGAGGGATATTTGGAGACTCTTTAATTATCCTATTAATACTTAAACTTTTTTGCCGAAACCGGTTTGGCTCAGTGGATAGGGCGTCGGCCTCCGGACTCAAGGGTCCCAGGTTCGATTCCGTCAAGGGCATGTACCTTAGTTGCGGGCACATCCCCAGTAGGGGGTGTGCAAGAGGCAGCTGATCGATGTTTCTCTCTCATCGATGTTTCTGACTCTCTATCCCTCTCTCTTCCTCTCTGTAAAAAAATCAATAAAATATATTTAAAAAAAATAAAAAAAATAAAAAAAATACTTAAACTTTTTTCCACTAGTTTTTTTTTTTTTTGTAAATATGTTTTTATTGATTTCAGAGAAGAAGGGAGAGGGAGAGAGAGAAACATCAATGATGAGAGAGAATCATTGATTGGCTGCCTCCTGCACACCTCATATTGGGGATTGAGCCCACAACCTGGGCATGTGTGGCTGGAATCGAACCTGGGACCCCTCAGTCTGCAGACAGACGCTCTATCCACTGAGCCAAACTGGCTTGGACTGCCCACTAGTTTTAACATTCATCGATGATTATTTTATGAATCTGTTGTGAAGATTGACAAATGGTGATTTTCTAATCCAGTTATTCTTGTTTTCATTTATTAGTTGGATTTCTACTATAAGGAAAATCTTTCTATTTGTTTATCTACACCTGTGTAGACATGGAGTTTTGTTTTATTTTCAATGCTTTAAAATCCTTTACTGTTATTTCTTATGTGGATGCCCAAGTTGATTCAGATTTGACCAGTGGGAACCCTTCATGCTAATTTCAGTGTCCTTTTAAAAAAAATTTACGATATTAGGTGTGAATATTTTTGAAATTTGGTATTTTTTAGAGCAGTTTTAGGTTCACACTAAAAGTTCTTCTGCCTTTTAAAAACTCCTCATCGTTTCTTTGAGAACTGATGGTATTTTAAAAAATGTTTCCTATATATTAATGACTAAACAACTTAGTTAAGGAGTAGATTAAAAAAATAGACTTAAGTGTGTATAGCTTCGGTTCATAGCAAAATTGAGCAGAAAGTAGCGTAGTCATAGCTCTCATCCCCACACATGCATACCTGCTCCAACTCCCAGCATCCCGAAGCAGAGCGGTGCGTTTGTTAAAGGGATGACTCCTCCCTGGCACGTCGTTGATCAACCAGAGTCTGGTTTACATTGAGGCTGATTCTTGGTGTTGTACATTGTATGGGCTTTGACGGTGTAAAGGACAGGTAACGCCATTATCATGTCATGTGGACGAGTTTCACTACCCTAAAGATCCTCTGTGCTCTGCCTCTTCATCCTCCCCTCAATCCTGACATCAACCGGTCTTTTTATTGCCTCCATAGTGTGCCTCTTCTAGAATATCACATGGTTGGAATAAGAGTTCTAGAGTAAGTATTTCAGATAGGCTTCTATTGCTTAGTAACATGCACTTAAGGTTCCTCATGTCTTTTCATGGCTTGATAACTCATTTCCTTTTAGTTCCGAGTGGTATTTAATTGTTTGACTCTACCACAATTCACTTACCCATTCACCTGCGGAAGGACGTGTTGGTTGCTTGTACGTATAGGCAGATATGGACAAAGCTGCTGTAAATGTCTGTGTGCAGGCTTTGGTGTGGACATAATTTTTCAGCCCCTTTGGGTAAACACCACGATGCACAAGTGCTGGGTCTTATGGTAAGAAAGAGCATGTTCAGTCTCGTAAGAAACTGCCAGCTCTCTTTCTAAACGCTGTCCCGTTGCATCCCCACCAGCAGTGAGGGAGAGGGCCTGGTCCACGTCCCTGGTCAGCGTGGGGTGTCGTCAGGGTTCTGGATTTGGTCGTTGTAGTAGGTGCAGTGGCGTCTCATTGCTGTTTTAGTTTGCAGTTCCCTACTGACGTAAGATATTGGGCATTTTTCATGCCTGTTTGCCATCTGTATGTTCATTGGTGAGGTGTCTGTTCAGGTCTTTTACCCATGTTTTAATTGGGTGGTTTGTTTTCGTATTGTTGAGTTTCAAGAGTTCTTTGTATATCTTGGATAACAGTCTTTTATCAGATGTGCCTTTTGTATATATAGTTTCCTATTCTCTGGCTTTTTTTGACATTCTTTGGACAGTGTATTTTGCAAAGCAGTTTTTAATTTGAACCAATCCCGCCTATCAATGAAAGCATGCTCCCCACCTGGGATTGAGCCCACAACCTGAGCATGTGTCCTGACCATGACTTCCTGGTTCATAGGTTGATGTTCAACAACTGAGCCATGCCGGCCAGGCTGTGCTTGACTTTTTTTGTGAAGGGTGTGAGGTCTGTGTCTAGAGTCTTTTTTTTTTAATGCATGTGTAGTTATTTAGCACCACTTTTCGAAAAGACCATCTTTTCCCCATCATATTGCCTTTACTGCTTTCCAAGGTCAGTTGACTATGAATGTGAGCCTATTTATGGGCTCTCTTTTCTATTCCATTGATCTATTTGTCTGTTCTTTTATCAGTATCCCAGTCTTGATTACTATCTATATATATAAAAGGCCAATATGCAAAGTGTCCCCTCGGGGGTTCGACTGGGAGACCGGGAGTTTGATCACTCACTATGATGTCTGCTGACCATCAGGGGGCGGCATGGAATGAAGGAAAGCTCTGGCTGGCAGCGGGCAGCCGGGAGGCCCTGATTGGCTCTGATCACTGGCTAGGCCTAGGGACCCTATCCGTGCAAGAATTTCATGCACCAGGCCTCTAGTAGCTTTATATTAAGTCTTGATGTCAGGGTAGCCAGTCCTCTTTATTTTTTTCTTCAGTACTCTGTTGGTTATTCTGAGTCTTACACTTCTCTATATAAACTTTAGAATTAGTTTGTTGATAAATAACCTGCTGGGATTTTGATTGGGATTGCATTGAATCTTTTGATCAATTTGGGAAGAACTGAGATTTTTGACAATATTGTCTTCCTATCCATGAACATGGAATGTCTCTTTAGTTCTTTGATTTCTTTCACTAGAGGCCTGGAGTTTATATTTTGTTAGAGTTAGTCTTAAGTATTTCAAATTTTGAGGATGCTAATGTTAATGTTTTTAATTTCATATTCCATTGCTGGCATATAGGAAGGTAATTAACTTCTGTATATTAACCTTGTATCCTGTAACCTTGTTGTAATCACCTGTTAGCTCTAGGAAATTTTTTTTTTAATCTAAATCATTAATGAGTGTTGGATTTTGTCAAATGCCTTTTCTGCATGTGTTCATATGTGGGTTTTTTTTTGCGGGGGGGGGGTTATCCTGCTGATGGATTACATTATTGATTTTTAAACACTGAATGAGCCTTGCATATCTGGGATAAACTCTACTTAGGTGTGGTATATAATTCTTTTTATGCATTGCTGGGTTAGATTTACTAATATTTTGTTGAGGATTTTTGCATCTGTGTTCATGAGAGACATTGCAAAGACAGATTTTATTACGTCAGTTTAAGTCTGTTTTAGGTTTTCTGAAGTGTGATTCATCTGTGCAAGTTTAGGATGAAAGAAACTTTGATTCATATTTTGACACATTTCCTCTCTTTTGTGAATTGTACCTGAGTTGGTGAAAGAAGCTATATTCTTAAGTTTCCAAATGTTTCAACGTTGCTTCTCAAACAGTTCTGAGTAGCATCTTAACAATCTGCAGTATGCTGCTTCCTGCTCCTTTTCTCGCCTTAGCAACCTAAGCCTTAGTTTTCAGCCTAGAACAGCATCTGTTACCTTCCTGATTTAAAAACTTTTCACTATGAAGAACTACATGCATATGGAGAGATCAGCAGAGTTAAATTCGCAGGTATCTGTCCCAGGGATTGCAGAGTTCACCACATCCTGAGCGCCTGTGGCTGACAGCTCCTTGTTAGTGGCAGCCACTTTCTCCTGAGCTCTTGCCACGGGAGTGGGTCCCATCCTCCAGAATTCCTTCCGTTCGCCTGAGATTGCTCAAAGCGCTACTCTCCTTCTCCAGGCCACTCAGTGTGGTCTCTTCAACGGCTCACATTCCATGCCCGAACCCCCGAGCCAGAAGTTTGGAAAGCTTGGCAGCCTGATTGAAACTGAGGGGAGGGGATGGTGCAGGGAACACACCATGTTCAGAACCCAGCTAGCTCCAAGAGGAAATGCAGTAAGTTTCAAATGTCTCTAGAAGTGTGATTGCTTGGACTTGATAAACACTTCCTGCGGAGAGGAGACTTGAACCGCGCCTTACAGGGTGGGTAGTATTTGTGTTTCTCAGGTGGTGCCTAAAGCGGCGGTCGCCAGCCTTTCGGGCCGCGGACCACCAGTTGGCGACCGCTGCCTTAAAGTGTGTATTATTGGGGGGTGGTATGTGCATGAGTCTGGGGTATGCGCCTTCTGTTTGGGCGAAAGTGAGTGTCAGATGGGGAGGAGCCGAGGGTTTGTGCTGTTGCTGAAGAGCTTCAGGAAGTCTTGTTATTGGGAGATTTGTGCTGATGACCGTGACCTGGATGGATTTAGAAAGGGAAGGCGCTTAGGAGGCTCTGATAGGAGTTCTGACCTGGCCTGAGGCAGGGTTGATGCAGTTGGAAGGGGAAGAAAAACTGATTGGACAGAGACCACTAGAGAGAGCATGTGGGGAGAAGGCAGAAGTCAAGACGATTTTGAGTTTCTGCTGGTGCAAGGGTGTCCTCAGTGGGGACTGGAGAAGTCGGGGGGAGTTGTTGTCAGAGGAAGATAAGAGGTTTACTGTAGGATGTGATGTGAGCAGCGATTGGAGCCCTGAAAGGAGGTCAGATTGTGGAGAGAGGCTTCAGCTATCGACAGTCTGCATGGTCTCGCTCAAGACCAGTTATTTTTCCAGTTGACTGTGGTGAGGAAGACGGTGATGTAGAAAGATGCTGAGGAGAAAAGAGGACATAACTGGGATTTTTGGCTTAAGAGTTAAGTAGTACTTTATATAAATATTATAATTCACAATTAATTACCTTGCAGTATTTTAGCAGAACGTGAAAATTCAACATGTTTGGAATATCCTTTTAGTTTTTAGCTTCATCTGTGTTCCCCTAAGATGCTTTTTGAGCATTTGTAAATCTCTACAGGTTTATATTAATTAATACTATGTCAACAATTACATTAACAGATACTTCTATTACTAAATATAGACTGATATTACTAAAGCTAACTTAGCACCTGGAAGGCTGAGATCAGTCCTTTCTTTGGGTAACTTATCATTTGGAACTGGCAGCTGAGCTTCTCTCTGTGTGTTTCTTAAGGAGTTGGTACTTGAGGATTATTTCCCTTCTCCAGTTCCTTCACAGGGTGTCAGTAGGTTGGGGGAATTGGTAGTACAGACTTCAGTATAGATATGTCTTCTACATTGTTTAAGTAGAGCTTCACAAATATGGCCTAATTAATTTGTTATTAAGCATGACAGTATAAAAGATGTTCAATTACTAGCCCTCCCCTTTCCCCTAGCCACTAACCCATATACCCATAATTCTTGTGCTTTTATTATTATTTGAACTGGGAAGGATAGAATTCAAAGCAGTTAGGGATTTGCACTGGACATGGTGGATGTGCTTGGAGACATGTGGGAGAGCTTGATGCACAAGTGGATTCATGGCCTTTGTTTTACAGGGTGGACCTGCTGCAGTTGCATTTGAGCTAAGGAATATATGTTTTAAGAGTAGCAGTTGTGTCTGGTTCCCTTAAATAAGGTCCAGATTATGCAGATTTTATTGTTGCTTAATTGTACCAATTAATTGAAGTATGATTCATTGGATAGAACTGGAAATCTGCGTTAATGTAAAATCAGACTTGAAAGTTAAATTTACTTGGGCATCTGAATATATCTTAATAACCTAAAAGATATTTAATAACAGTGTTGTTTTTCAGTGTGCAATACTTACATAGCTGGTTGCTGTTAAAAAAGATTTTCTGTCCTTTTAGGGATGTTGACATCTGGAAGAAAAAAATGTACTTAGTGTTAATTTCATCTCAATAATGCAAAATCACATAGTTGAGCTGTTGTTATCTTTTCTCTTACATTCCATTTACTGATTACCACTGGTATAAATGGCTCCCTCAGATAATCCTCTCCAGTGAATTTTAGCTTTCTGTTACCAAAAAGCAGTATTTTCCCCAAGTTAAAATTTCTCATAGAGTGGCTATTGTATCTATCGTTATCTAATCCTAATATATAAAAACCCAGGGTCCGTAACATCCAAAATGACTGAAGGCTCGACCGACCGAAGTCAGTCCTGCAGTCAGTGCTGGGTTGCCATGGCGACCTAACACTGACTTCTGCAGGTGCTGGCATGGCAACCCAGCACTGACTGCCGAGGGGGCTGTGGATCAGGCCCGGAGAGAGGCCCGAAGAGAGAGGCAGGGTCTGATCCGCAGCCTCCATGGCAGCTGTTGATCAGCTGTTGATCAGCTGTTGCCTCTCTCTTTCTCTCTGGGCTTCGCCAGCAGCTGCGCCTCTGTTTCTCTTTGGGCCAACACAGGGTCTGCTGATCAGCCCCGCCTCTCTGATCAGGCCTGGAGATAGGCCCGGAAATGCTGACTGGCATAGAAACCAACCAATCAGAACCAAATCTGGGTGAACTGTGAGGAGCCAATGGCTGCCTAGGAGGCGGAGCTTTTGACGCTGACTGGCATAGAAACTGACCCATCAGAACCAAATCTGGGTGAACTGTGAGGAGCCAGTGGATGCCTAGGAGGCGGAGCTTTTGATGCTGACTGGCATAGAAACCGACCAATCAGAACCAAATTGGTCAGCAGGGGAGGGCAGTTGGGGGCGAGATCAGGTCTGCAGGGGAGGGCAGTTGGGGGCGAGATCAGGTCAGTAGGGGGAGGGCAGTTGGGGCGATCAGGCAGGCAGAGGCAGTTGGGGCGATCAGGCAGGCAGAGGCAGTTGGGGTGATCAGGCAGGCAGGCAGAGGCAGTTAGGGGCAGTCAGGCAGGCAGGCAGGCAGGCAGGCAGGTGAGCGGTTAGGAGCCAGCGGTCCCAGATTGTGAGAGGGATGTCCGATTGGAGAGGTTGCAGGCTGGGCTGAGGGAACCCCCCCTCTGTGCACGAATTTTGTGCACCGGGCCACTAGTGTATATCATAAAAGGCCTGTGGTCGTGATGCACCGGACTCACCAGGAGGTGCATTGATGGGTCCCTCAGTGGCCTTGGTGGGTCCCGTGGAGGCCACGGCGGGCGGGACTTTTGGAGTGTTGCAGGGCGCTGGGAGCATTCGCAGAGCACGTGAGGCTTTGCGGGGCGGTGGACATGGCTCTCATGGCAGGTTAGACCCCTACATGCACACAATTTAATTGTGCTCTGGGCCTCTAGTATAAACGTAATACCCTTATCTTAATTAAGCCTCTTGAGCTTGGTTTTGGTTTAGCTTAGTTACTTGGATTTTTGGAAGGGATGGGCTATTTACCAGGCATATATGACACTGATTCTTCAATTTTTTATGCCACACATTTTTGTCAGACATGGACATTTAAATATGTTATGCTGGCATGTTTCCATGAAGATTAGCTAAGATAATAATGTAAGGCAAGCTGTTTAGTTGAGCCTACAAACATATCACAGTAAGGAGTAGTCAAAGGATGCATGGATTTTTGAATGTGAGTATTGTACATGAAATACTGAGATTACTCATAGTATCCCTGCCATTTGTTCTTGTCGTGTGAGTTTCTACTTGTTCATTTTAACTTCCAATAGCATGCGCAAGTAATTATTTTTCCCCCTGAGAAACTAAAGGAAGAAACTGCCTAATTAATATGAAAACTGCCATTAAATCTCAATTGTCCATTTTAGGGATACTTACATGATTCTAGTTCTCTGACTTTCAAAACACTTGTCACGGCGTGTGTAATCAGTGTGTGCAAACTAAATTTAAGACTCTGAGCAAGGCAAATACAAACTAGTGGGGCCAGGGAGAAATACCGTTGCTGAAGAAGAAAACCTTTGAAACTAAATGTAAGCAAATTATTGTTTGTGTTTGTTTTTTACTTACTTGGTTTATACCAGCTTCCCCTTCAGTGATAACAAGCATTACAGGTGGGCATTGACTAGCACTGCTAAGTTATTACTAATGTGCATTCAGTGCTCATGCGTTTAAGGTGTCATAGAAAAATGTCTTTCCATTGTCTAATTTGACCAGCCCAACCAGCTACTTTTATTGCTGTGTTAAATTAAAATTCTAAATATAGTCGTTCATTATTAAAAGAAATGAGCAGGATTAAAATAGAGAAGTGATTAAAATAAAGCCTTTTCAAAATATTTTGGGTACAGTAGCAGGCTTCCAGTGAAACAGCTTTGGCCTCCTTTACAGGACTAGAGCTGTCCAGTCAGACACACTGAGGAAGTGAGAGTCGGAGCCACAAGAAGACCGAGTCTTGTCTTTGGTCTGACGTACAAACCGTACGTTTATTCTAATCATGTGCAAGGTGGAGGTCATAGCACGGAAACTAAAGTCTCAGTAAGTGGCTTTTAGTTTAGCTATTAAATGGTAGCCTTTCGTGTAGAGAGTTTGTCCTCTCACCAGTTCATACTGCACGGGAGGGAGGGCGTGGCGAGGGAGCGGGACAGGGCACTTGTAAAGGGGAAGACTGAGCCTCCAGGTTCAGGAAACACCCCGAGAAAGCGCCTGGGAGAGCCCCCTTACTCTCTAGGATTTCTTTTACTTTTCTGGTTAAAAATAGGTGGAGGCGATATTAATTTAGTTAGAAGGGATTTAAGAAAATGGAGAGGCTGGCTTTAGTGGCCAATGACTACATTCAAACCATTAAAAAAAAGTCATGATTAAATTAGTCTTTTCAGTTGCATCATTCATAAATTAGTTATCATTAAGTAATGAAATCTTCATTATAGTGTAGTTTTAGGCTCAGTGTTGAATCCTAGGAAACTTTTTAATAGTGAGTATGTTTTTAATATGAATAGAATTTTTGGCATATTTCAAATACTGAGTATTTTGAGTATGAGTATTCAAAATTATATTGGAGTGATATGCTTGTAGTTACCTCAGCGACATTCTGTCGATTTCCTTGTCTCAAGTATAGGTGATCTGTACTTCTTATTTATGTGTTTCGGACAGAACTAGACTTGAGGATGTGTAGGCTCTCAAGCAGCTCTTTCTCAGCTCAGTGTTACTTGGAAGGATGACTCCTCAACGTCTTTCCTCTTGACTCGTGCTCATTAGGAGCAGTGGGTAGTTAGCACTTTCCCGCTGTTTTTCTCCCTTAGCAAGAAGAAGAGAATTGACTTTGATCTTCTGAATTCTTTAGTAAATGAAGCATTATGATGCTATGCCTAGACAGCATACTAATCTGGGTTCATAATTTGAGAATGGCTGTGTGTTTAAGATACTTGGGTTGTGTTCCTTTCCCTCCCTTTGAGTCTCTGAACTGTTGGTTCCTTTTCTAACTTGACGGTGATTACTGGCTGAAATGAAACATTGCTGTTGGTGGCTTCCCTGATTTAGGCCCCCTCCCTCCTACAGCATACCTCTTACTGAGTTCCTGCCTCTCGTGCATTCTGAAATACCATTTCATTAAATCTTGAGAGATCTAAGGTTTTTCTTTGGGAATTTATCTCCAGTGCCTGAAATTGAAAAGAGAAAATGGGTAGTTCACTATGAAATCGTACATGCATCTTTGGAAAAATTTGTATTTTGTAAGTGAAAGCACACTTTTATTTTGGGGGCATCTTTTCAGAGGTGGAATTATGTCGTTATTGTTTTAATGACCATGTCCTAATTATTTGTAGCTTCCTGCTTGACATAACTCACTTCAAGAAGTGCACCATGTCAGAACGTGGAATTAAGTGGGCTTGTGAATATTGTACGTATGAGAACTGGCCATCTGCAATCAAGTGCACGATGTGTCGTGCCCAGAGACCCAGTGGAACCATCATCACAGAAGATCCATTCAAAAGCGGTTCCAGTGATGTTGGTCGAGATTGGGATCCTTCCAGCACCGAAGGAGGAAGTAGTCCTTTGATCTGCCCAGACTCTAGTGCAAGACCCAGGGTTAAGTCTTCGTACAGCGTGGAGAATGCGAATAAGTGGTCCTGCCACATGTGCACGTACTTGAACTGGCCGAGAGCCATCAGATGCACCCAGTGCTTGTCCCAGCGCAGGACCAGGAGCCCCACGGAGTCTCCTCAGTCCTCAGGGTCTGGCTCAAGACCAGTTGCTTTTTCTGTTGATCCTTGCGAGGAGTACAATGACAGAAATAAACCGAACACAAGGACCCAGCATTGGACTTGTTCTATTTGCACCTATGAAAACTGGGCCAAGGCTAAGAAATGTGTTGTTTGCGATCATCCCAGACCTAATAATATTGAAGCAATAGCGTTGGCAGAGACTGAGGAGGCTTCTTCAATAATAAACGAGCAAGACAGGGCTCGGTGGAGGGGAAGCTGCAGCAGCAGTCACAGCCAGAGGAGATCGCCTCCCACCACGAAGCGAGACTCTGACGTGAAGATGGATTTTCAGAGGATTGAATTGGCTGGTGCTGTTGGCAGCAAGGAGGAGCTTGAAGTGGACTTTAAAAAACTAAAGCAAATTAAAAACAGGATGAAAAAGACCGATTGGCTGTTCCTCAATGCTTGTGTGGGTAAGTTTTTGCATTTTATTGAATGGGATGGGAAAAGATATTGACAGTGACATGAAAGAGATAAGCAGGGTCAGTATGACTTACCATTTAGCTCATGCAGCATGATCTTGTTATAACTTGGTCCGAAATTGCCTCCATTTCCTTGTGTGTGTGTCCCCATCAGTAGGGACCAGAACTTGTACGGTGAAGCAAAGTGTTCCGCGCACCAGCAGTAAATGTACACCTGGGGGGAAACGCTGCTCGATGCCCGGGAACGAGCTGGGACAGGAACACAGCTGCTGCTCAGTGTGGTCAACAGTGCGAGCACCTTGTGATGAGGGAGCTGTAGTCAGATGTTAAAAATATCACAAAAATGTATGACTCCGAGGAGTTGCACAAACATAACACTGACCTTGAAAATATGATGTCAGTTCAACATGACTGTCAGGCAGTAAATACTTACAAACTCTGTGAAACTTGGCTTCACAAGGCCAACTGATTCCACAGGTCCAGTCATGATTTGCGTGTTTTGTGGTTTTAGTGCTTTTCCAAGGAAGTTCTGAATATTGGTCCCAGTTACTGGCTAAGAGCTGTTAAAAGGGTAGACATGTAAGTTAATTATTTGTGATATAATTTCACAAAAGCAGTGGATCTTCCATGTTTTCTTTTATTTTTTAAATCCTCATTGAAGATATGTTAATTGATTTAGAGAGAGAGAGAGAGAGAAACATTGATATGAGAGAGGAACATCCATCGGTTGCCTCCCGTATGCACCTTGTCCGGGGATTGAACCCACAACCTAGGTATGTGGCCTGACCAGGAATCGAATTTGCACCCTTATGGTATATGGGAAGATGCTCAATCACCTGAGCCACATTTTTTCTTTTCTTTTTCTTTTCTTTCTTTTTTTAAATATATTTTTTTGATTTTTTACAGAGAGGAAGGGAGAGAGAGAGAGAGAGAGTTAGAAACATCGATGAGAGAAACATCGATCAGCTGCCTCCTGCACACCCCACACTGGGGATCAAGCCCACAACCCAGGCATGTGCCCTTGACTGGAATCAAACCCAGGACCCTTCAGTCTGCAGGTCAATGCTTTATCCACTTGAGCCAAACCGGCTAGGGCAAAAGAGTTTTATTTAACCGTATTTTCCGGCGTATAAGACGACTGGGCGTATAGAAGATTTTCCTGGGTTAAAAAGTCGTCTTATACACCGGAAAATACGGTATTACTAATTTTTAAAATTGAGGTCGAATTCACAGAGCAAAATTCACCATTTTGAAAGTGCACAATTCAGTGGCATTTAGTGCATTCACAGTGTTGTACAGCCACCACCTTTGTCTGGTTCTGAAGTACTTTCATCACCCCAAAAGGAAGCCCTGTGCCCAGTAAGCAGTTACTTCACAGCCTTGCTGGTGACTAACAGTGCTTTCTTTTCCTGTGGATTACCCTTCCTGGATGTTCCATGTAAATGGACTCTTACACGATACGACCTTTCGTATCTCGGCTTGTCTTTTGGTTTAGCTGCGTGCCTTTGGAACACTTCTAAAATCACTCTGCAAGCAGTAGCGTGCTGTGCCTATGTTCACTACAAGGGAGGGGTGGTACAGTGCACGTGAGTCTGTAGATGGAAGTGAACTACATCACAATGATTCTTAACCTCTCTTGGGGCCATAGAATTCTTTAGGAATCAGGTTCATTGTTTCTTCAGGTTAGTGGATCTCAGCATGAGAACTCCTGCTTTGAAGCAGTTTCTCTCCTTGAAACACAAGTTAGACCAGTAAGTATTACCTTGTCTTTATGGCTATTATTTCCTGTCTTATGACTACTCTGTCTTCTTGCTGCTACCTTTTATTTCTTTACATATATTTTTTCTTCTTCCTTTTTTTAAAATACATTTTTATTGATTTCAGAGAGGAAGGGAGGGGAGAGAGAGAGAAACATCAATGATGAGAGAGAACCTCTGATGGGCTGCCTCCTGCACGCCCCACACTGGGGATGGAGCCCACAACCTAGGCATGTGCCCTGACTGGGAATCGAACCGTGACTTCCTGGCTCATAGAGGCTCAACCACTGAGCCATGCCATTCTTCTTCTGAAGAAACATCCTTGTACCTCTTCAAATTCTAAGAGCTGTGAGCTCATTTTAAAGGTGGAGTAAAAACTACTACCAGCATGACCTGTAGTGGATCGGGTCTTGTATTGACAGATCAGTTTTTGTCATTAAGTTCCTGTCCCCACCCACTCCAGAGTTCCTAGTGCATGGGCCCCCGGATTGATTGTACTTGGTTTTGGTAATGTGGATTCTGTCTTTTCTGCCAGGAACTAGTTTTGACTGTTCACTGCACAATATGGTTCCGAACTGTTGTACGAAAGATTATGTTCCTGTTTTTATTAGGCATTCAGGTCCAGTTCTCTGTAATATGCTAAAAACATTATTCTGTGTTTAAATTTGTTGGGTTAATTAACAGAAGTTCACTTTTACTGAAATTTGATCTTTACTTTTCTGCTGGCCTCATGTTCTCCAGCTTTCATTAGGTATGTTGTATTATGGCTTGCTGATACGCATTTAAAAGAATCATTTCAGCACTCGCTTCGGCAGCACATGTACTAAAAAGAAAATCTCCAAAGTATGTACACTAAGTCTAAAATGTATACTTATTATAAAGTTTACACTAAATAGTAAGAAATTGGAAAATAAAAGCGCAGCCGTAGGCCAGCTCTGGAGCCGGTAAAATGGGAAAGAGAGGATGGTGTTGTTGAGGAGGTACAGGTGAACCGAGCCTCAGCCGCACTGAGCGAGGCTCTTCCCGGGACGGCGGTGGGGTGTGTGTGTGTGTGTGTGTGTGTGTGTGTGTGATTTTCACGGCGGTGAGAGGAGTGCTGTTCCTTGAACTTTTGAATCACATTTGATACCAGGACAGCCAGATGAATATGCCTGTATGAAGCTGATGGCTGGGTCCCAGGGAGTCTGTCACCTACAGCTATTTCCCAGCATTCCATGGTTAGGCCACAATATTTGAAATGGGTTTTTAGTGTGGCATTTCTGTAGTGCTTGGTCCGTTTTCTTTGCTTGTGTTTGCCTATTTTCAAGTTGGTATACCACAGCTGTTTGCACAACCAACTTTCTATCTTTAGATTTTTTTCTGCCTGTGGAATTGCTTTGTGCTAATTACCACTTCTGAGTTGCAAGCCCAGTAGCAGATCGGTGTTCTAATATTTAATTTTTGAGATCATCTTTTTGGGAATTTAGAGAGAAAGCTAATGAAATTGTTCATTGTTCTGATAGATTTAAGTTATGGCTATTTTTTAGTTTTCTGAAAAGGACTTTACATTTTCTTTTTCTTAAATATATTTTATTGATTTTTTACAGAGAGGAAGGGAGAGGGATAGAGAGTTAGAAACATCAATGAGAGAGAAACATCGATCAGCTGCCTCTTGTACACCCCCTACTGGGGATGTGCTCGCAACCAGGATACATGCCCTTGACCGGAATGGAACCTGGGACCCTTCAGTCCGCAGGCTGACGCTCTATCCACTGAGCCAAACCGGTCAGGGCACATTTTATTTTTCAATTACAGTTTACATTCAGTATTATTTTGTATTGGTTTCAAGTGTACAGCACAGTGGTTAG
Source organism: Eptesicus fuscus (assembly GCF_027574615.1). Classification (NCBI taxonomy): domain Eukaryota; kingdom Metazoa; phylum Chordata; class Mammalia; order Chiroptera; family Vespertilionidae; genus Eptesicus; species Eptesicus fuscus. Next base: position 59,891,029 of record NC_072489.1, on the reverse strand, counting down.
GCAGCCGTGTACTTTACGGAGTGTCTCCGTTATTTTCAGTGCCTGATGGCTAAGTTACGGGATGTTTTAGGTGCAGGATTTACTCGGGGGCTCATGGGCCGTTCTGTTTGATGGTGAAGGTGACTGAGTTTTCTGGAAGATCCTCTTTGGTTTGTGCCCCTTTCCCTTAACTCGGTGCTTCACTTACTGAGTGAAGGCAGAGCCCGGGGAAAAGGGCTTGAGTCTTCGACATTTAAAATGATTAGATTTTTAAATAACATTTTAAAAAACAAAAATGGTTTGAGTTAAAATATTCTATAAAAAGCTTTTAATAGAATCCAAAATACACACAGACTCCTGCAGCAGATCTTTGGCACTGCGTCCATAAAAGGAAAACAGAGCTAGCCTGCCGGCAGGGCCCGGCATGTACTGGCTCATCTTACCGGGGATGTGTGTGTGTTGCTGTGAAAACTCAGGTCTTGTCCTGGCCACGTGGCTCCGTTGGTTGATCATTGTCCTGTAGCCCAGGACGGTTGTGGGTTCGATTCCAGTCAGGCCACATACCAAGGTTTTGGGGAGCCCATGGGAAGCAACCTGTTGATGTTTCTCTGTCACATCAGTGTTTCTCTGGTTCTCTTTCTTGAAAATCAGTTAAAACGTAACCTTGGGTGAGGATTGAAAACAAAACCAAACCTCAGGTCTTCTCACTCCATACCCATCCTATCCCAGGCCGTTGATGTTACAGGAACAGAATGATCTCAGCACCATGAACGGAGTGTCAGCTCAGGTACTTTTCGGTTTCTAAGGGTTTCCTCTTGTGACATTGGAACTCTGGCTATACAGTAGCATGTTATGTCCTGGTTTTTAAGCGAATTGTGGTAATTCTCAGCAATACAAAGTTCCCGGTCTGGGGCATACACACGCGTTTTCTTTCCCGTGGCCAGTTCAGCCTGGCTGTTGGGAGTGGGGGGACTCCTGAGACCAAGGTCTGGCAGGAGCGGCGTGTCACGCAGATGGACGCAGTGGCTGAACTCGAAGGCCCGCAGCGTGCTTCTGACTCCTGGCTTTAGCAATGATGGCTTGCACAGCCCTGCCGGCGAGCCGTGTGTCTCCGGTGCTGAGGACGGGAGTGCGACGGTGAGGCCTGGGAACGGGACACTGACCCTGGAATATGCATCATTATTTAGTGAAGGCGTCGTTTTTAAAAGCACCGCATCACATGAACACTGAGTTAGGAAATCTGGATATGTCATTTAAATGTTAAATATAGAAAGATGTTTAGACTCCAGAGGACTTTACTGTTTACCATAAATAACTTTAATCTTAAACATTTACTGACTATGCACAGGCCTAAAAAATGCAGCAGTACATAAAGAGTTATAAAGAGGAGCAGGTGTTTTCTCTTTTCTCCGCCTTCCATCCTGCTATGCAGAGGCAACCACTTCCCCCACCAGCCTTTTATTCTGAGAAGTTTCCAACCCGTGGAAAAGAGCCACGTCTAATGCATGGACACCACAGGCCTCCGACCTAGATTTTAGTGTTGCCGCACTGTTGCTCTCCCTTTCTCCGGCTCGGTTTGTCTTTCCGTGTGAGCTGTTCCTGAACCCTTGGAGATCTAGCTGCAGATGTCTGGACATTTTTCCTCTAAGTACTTCCGTATGTATGTCCTAAAAACTAAGACATTTCTCTACAAAGCCAGAGAGTGTAATTCTCCAGAGAAATGTGATGTCCAAAGTCCCCTTTTACTTCCACCAATAGTGACACTGACAGCTGCTGCTGTGGTCCCATTCAGCCCAGGAGCCTACATGTCCTTCAGTGTTTTATCTCTTTAGTTTCCTATAAACAGTGTTTTTGTCTTCCTTATTTACTCTTTCATGATATGAACATTTTCAGAGGCCAGGCCATTTATTTTACCGAGTGATCCTCAGTTAGGATATGGTTACATAAAATTTAAACATTTTATCTTTTTTTTTTTTTGGGGGGGGGAGGAAGGAATGCTACATAGGTGATATTTGAACAGCATTTCTAATATCTCTTAATAATACCCTTTTATCATTTTTTCTTTTCTTTACATTTATTTTAATTTTGGTAAAGTATAGGTAACAATTTTCCATGTTGGCCATTTGTAAGTGTATGGTGTAGTGGCATGAAATATATTCACACGAGGCCTGGTGCACGAAATTTATGCAAGAGCAGGCCTTCCTTCCCCCGGCCCCGGCAGGCACCCGGGACCTGGGCTCCCCCTCCCTTGTCTGGAATGACATCGGTCTAATTAGCATATTACCCTTTTATTATTATAGATTGTTGTGCACCTGTGACCACCATCCATCTCCAGATCCCTCTTGCAAAACGGAAACTTCCCATGAACACTCACTCTCCCTCCCCCTCCCCTGGGAACCACCACTCTGCTTTCTGTCTTAGGGCCTCAGACAAGTGGACTTGTACAGTATTGTGCTTTTGTGACTAGTCTACTTCACTTAGTGTGATGTCTCAACCTTCATCCATGTTGTAGTATGTGCCAGAATTCCCCTTTTAAGACTGAATAATATTCTCTTTTAAGGGAGGGGAGGTTACCATCATTTTTGGGGGGATATTCATTCTTTTAAGCTGGTTCTTTTTTAAAAAAAATATATTTTATTGATTTTTTTACAGAGAGGAAGGGAGAGGGATAGAGAGCTAGAAACATCGATGAGAGAGAAACATCGATCAGCTGCATCCTGCACACCCCCCACTGGGGATGTGCCCGCAACCAAGGTACATGCCCTTGACCGGAATCGAACCTGGGACCCTTCAGTCCGCAGGCCGACGCTCTATCCACTGAGCCAAACCGGTTTCGGCTAAGCTGGTTCTTTTTAAGAAACAGAAGACGCAGAAAGAACCTTGACCTCTCTGTAGCTGCCCCGGGTAATTCAGCTAGAGGGCCTCCCCCCGGGGAGCTGTCCTGGTGCATGAGCGATAGTGTAACACGGATGGAAATCCTCAGGGTCCCATCGTCAGAGATGGCCCCGCAGACATTTGTATACCAGCCATTTGCTTTTCCATCTCCGTGTCAGTTGCCTTCCTCCGCTTTGCAGTCCCAGACTGTAACCCCGTTGTCCTCAGCTCGAGATGGCTCTGGTGCCCGGCTAGTCCTCGGCCCCCTGTTCTTCCGGAGCCCCGCTTGTACACACAATTTCATTGGGTGGTTTTCTCCTGTTAACCTGTCACATGTCCATTTGGTATGAGACCAACCAGAACTAAGGGAAAACGGGAGAATTTCCCCTCCCCCACATATGTATGTAACGCATTTGTTTATCCACTTAGGGGGATGGACAGCACGGAAAAGATTGATATTGGGGCTGAGGAGAGGCATTCACGATCTTACCCAGGTTCTGGTTTGGACGCTCGGGCTGGAGAGCAGTATTTCCCAAACACAGGAGGTGGGAAAGGGCCCGTTAGACACGCTGTCTAGGGGGTGGTTCGACGTGTGGACCTGAAACTTGGAGGGAAATTGCCACGCAGCTCATTTGGGCCCCGAGGCCATGAACCTACTGCCGCTGTGGGGCCTCAGCCTCCGTGGCGGCTTAGAGCCGTCTTCTCGCGTGGTGCTGACACCGGGACCTCCTCAGGATGGCAGATGGCTTTTCAACATTTCTCCCGGTTTGAGTCTCTGTTTAAATCTGAGTATTTTGGCTAAAAGAAAGATAGGGATTTAATATGAACAATATAAAGTTCTCTCTCAGGAGAGGTTTTCCTTTTATTCCCCCTCCCCCCACACCCACCTGCTTTTGAATGTTCATTTGCCCTCTGGTTTTCTCACCGGAAACGGGGGTGGGCTGGGCTCTTCTGTTTCTCCAGGCCCACCTAAAATAGCATTTTTCTAAAAATCTAAACTTTGGTTTCAAATTCAGCCAGGATAACTTGGCAGCTTAGCAGGAGAAAAATTTAAAAAAATATATTTTTATTGATTTCAGAGAGCAGGGGAGAGGGAGAGAGAGAGATAGAAACATAATGATGAGAGAGGACCATTGACCGGCTGCCTCCTGCATCCCCGCCCGGAATGTGCCCTTGATGGATTCAAACCCGGGACCCTTAGGTTTGCAGGCTGACGCTCTATCCACTGAGCCAAACCAGCTAGGGCAGCAGGAGGAATTTTTTCTTGAAGTCAGAAGAGCTTTGGGGTTTGATTTCCGTGGTGAGGGAGGTTCTGCTGACACTTTTGTGACAAGAGCGCTAGGTCTGTAAGAGCCACAGGATCCCCTCGGTGACTCCCTTGGCGATGTTTTAAGTGAACTTTGTAATCTGAACTCACATCATCTTTTTAACCTATGACCGCGTGTTCTCATCGCTGATCACCGTCCAGAGGAGCTTTGTGACGTGCTCCTGTGAGTCCTCCCACGGCGCTCAGCGCCGCTCTCCCGCGTGCGAGCCTCTGCCTTCTCAGGGGGCGCCCAGCACTCAGGCCTGTGTCCGGGCTTTGGGCATTTCTATTCCCACAGCAGTTGGGTGGTTAACAGTCTGATCAAAGGGAAGGACGAGGTAAGATCTCCAAAGGATAAACTGTGCTTGGCATAGTTTGTCATGATTAATAATAGAACATTTAAGAGCCTAATTAGAGCCTCTTTTGACTTCCTGTCATTGACTCTTATATTTCTAAAGAGGATGTTTTCATAATGGGTGAGTTTATGGAATGAGTTGAGTAGACGCTCATCTCGATATAGTATAGATTAGTTTAAATTAAGGATTTATTTCCAATTGTGATGTTCATCTCTTGGCCTTTTGAAAGGGTTATGGTTTTATAGCACTATTCTGGGAATAGAAATGGTAGATTTAACTTGTTGCCATTGGTTAGTGCAGTGATGGGCAACCTTTTGAGCTTGGTGTGTCAAACTTCACCAAAAAACTGAGCATAACTCGGGTAGTGTGTCACTTTGAGGAAAAAACATTATTTCGCAAATGTTTCATCCTCAGGAGCAGCAAATGTTTCATTCTCGGCATGCGGCCGCGTGTCATCAGAAATGGCTACGCGTGTCAGTGCTGACACGCGTGTCATGGGTTCGCCATCACTGGGTTAGTGTATGAAAAATACATCTAGAGGTGGCTTCTTTTGTCTGCTCAACCACCTGAAGATACACTTAACAATACTGCTCTTTTATTTACAGAGCAGCTCCTGTTTAAGCAGTTTGGCTGACTGCATAGGGCATTGGCCTGGGGGCTGAAGCGTCCCGAGTTATGCTCTGGTCAAGGGCATGGACCTTGGTTGCAGGCTGGCTCCTGGGCCTGGTCGGGTGCGTGCAGGAGGCGACCACTCCATGTGTCTCTCTCACATGGATGTCTCTCTCTCTGTCTCGCCCTCTCCCTACCACTCTATCTAAAAATCAATGGAAAAATATTCTCAGATGAGGATTTAAAAAAAAAAAAAAGGGAAGAGATTGCTGTGACTAACCCAAGTTCCTGATTGAACTGTAGCCAGATAGGAAGGAGTATAAAGAAGAGGCAGTCAGGTGGTCTAGCTTCCTGTTAATAGCAAACCCAGCCGAGTGAGTGAACTCTGCTAGAGGAGGAGGCACCCACACACTAGCCAGCGCAGCTTTCTGCTGCCCACGGTGAAGGGCGTTCTGAACACTCCCACTTAAAACCCACTTTTCTCTTTAAGGGCTCCTGACAGTGTGCAAGCTGACTCCAAGTGCACCCTGACCCCCCAGCATAAGCACGCTGTGCTCTCACAGCTACCATAGAACTCCAGGGTAGTGGTGGGCTGGCCCGTGTGGGCTCAGGTAAGTCCTGGCTTTTTTTAAACCATTTGGCATTCTTTTCAAAGTTAGTTACCGTTATGATTTTGTCATAAAAGAAAATAAGGCAAAACTTTGAAAACTGTGCCATACATGGGGGAAAAAGAAGTCTGTTTTCCAAACAGCTACAAGCCAGCTCCAGCTCCCGACCAGGAGTTCCATAGTAGCTATGAGGCCCCTGCGAGCTATGCCTGTGGCCCCAATCGCAGGGGAGCCGGAGCAGGTGTACAGCTGCTCGTAATAAAAATACAGCAACGAATCAGCAACGATACAGGGATAAGCGGTTTTGCATACTCACAAGTGTTGATCTACTTTTGCCCACCCTGTATATTAAAGCCTGGCCCAGCTTACACAACAATAATATGCACGTTTGTTTTCTGTAACAAGTTTATAGTTTACTAGAGGCCCGATGCACAAATTCGTGCACGAGCAGGCCTTCCTGCCCCTGGCTGCTGGCACCGGCTTCCCTCACAGCCCCGGCTTCATCCAGAAGGTCGTCCTTCTAATTAGCATATTACGCTTTTATTATTATGGATAATCTATAATATAGTATCTTTCATTTACTCTCTGGTCTTCATGTTTTTAAAGTCTGCTAACTGCCCCACTGCGTAGCCAGTCATGTATTCATCCCATCAGTTTTGAATAAAGCCCTAAAAGTGAACCTTCTCGGAGGGGCTCAGCTGTCCTTCATTGGCTTCTGAGCGTGACCGAGGAGGGACGGGTCGTGGGAAAGCGTTTGTGAGAGGAGGGAGCTCCGTTCCTCTGGAGGCAGGTGGGCTGTCCGAGCCAGAGCCTCTGGGCTCCCCTGCCGACGGCCTGCTCCCCGCCCTCGGGTGTTGAGGTTTTGCCCTGACAGTTATTTGCTCCTTCGCTGCCTACCACCTCTTCTACCTTCCTACCCCCTTGTTCCCTAAAACGGAGAAGGGGTGGGCATGCAGGGTTATGTGGGAACTCCACGGCATTTATAAGTTATGTGCACATACCCTGTGTACCCCCAAGTCGAGACCATGTGGTAGCTGTGACTTTAAATTATCCGAACCCTCTCGAACACCATGTGTACAGGGATACCCACCTTTCAAGAAACTGTCTGAACTTGATCAGTGGCTCCCCTTGACCAATGTGTAATAGAATATACCAGAAATGAGGACAGGTCAGTGATTCTCTTGTGAAATTTTATTTGTCATGAACTGACTCATCTGTGTAGCTGAAAACTCACCAGTAACTAATGAGCTTTTAATTATGGTTCATGAAAAAAAAGATATATTCCCAAAACATGAGGTAATAAATATTTTCTTTAAATATTACCTTGTGCCTATACTTAAATTTGTGTTTTTCATGTTCTGAGAAGTTTGGAGAATTTCCCACTGAAGAATGGAGAGCAGCATCTCTGTTCACCTCGCCCTCTGCCGGGACGCGCCCCCTGCAGGCTGTGCAGAGCCAGGGCGGGCCAGCCGGGAGCTGTTTTGTTTGTCGGGTTAGGAGTCGCACACGTGTCCGCTCAGGTGACACACAGCTCACCTTGGACAGTTCTGTTGACAGTTCTGAACCCTGTATTTGGAGGCAGACGGTGACACTGTGACGGCGACTCGGAAGCCTCTTGCTCCCTTTGTCATGCTACTCGGTGTCTGGTCTGTTCCCCCCCCCCACGTTGTGCTACTTCGTTTCTAGTTACAGAAATCCCTCAGAAACCTGAGAGAGGAAGTGAGTCTTAAGAAGACTGTCTCAGGAGAGTCCCAGCGGAGGCCGTAGAGGCCGCGCACTGTGGTTTGGAGCCCCCTTCTCCAGACGAGAGAGAGAGAGAGAGAGAGCGCTGGTTAGCTTTGGGGCCTCTTTGTCTGCAGACAGGAACTGCTGTGTGTTGTACGCACAGTGCTGTGCAGGCCTTCGCCTGGTCTCAGGTCAGGGGCCGGACTTTCTGGTCCGTGGTTTGCTTGCAGAAGGGCTGGGAGCATGTATGTCATGCAAAGAAACGGTTGGTGTACACACATGCACGGGGTGTTTTGAAGCCCTTTATGTTCTGGGTGGGGTTCCGGCTGTCCGGGGCCTTTACGTTGAGGAATGCCTTCATCTCCGCTGCTGCGAAAATAAATGCCCTCTAACAAGGCATTCCCATTTGACACCATGGATTCTTCCCTGGAACTCTGTGTGGCTGGAAAAGGGGGGCACTCTTCCGGGACAGGCTGTAGATTTCCAGAAAGCGTTTTTGGCCCCCGAGTTTGAAACGTCAGTGCTGGCTTTTCTGGCTGACGGATGTGGTGGGAAGGACTGTGTGAGTTTAGGAATCGGTGTTACTGTCTTTGTTTCTCACGTGGCCCAGCGTAGCGCTCTGCGAGCCACAGGCATTGAGTGCTGTGGGAATCAGTTCTCATTTGAAAGCTTAGTCATTTTTAACAACCGTGCCAGTGTCATACTCCAAGGACTGGCTCTTATGTATCTAATTCCTAATTCAGGAGCGCAACGAAAGACTGGAAATGTACTGAGAACATTTTGAATTAGTGTCAGTGTCCCGTCCCCCCCCCCACACACACACGTTCACGGTCCTGCAGTCTGGGCGCTTGGCTTTGTTCTCAGGCGCTGTGTGTGGTGCTTTGGAAGCTCCCAGCACCTCTGTTTTTGTCAGGCTTCGCAACGAGGGTTCCTGTTTCCACCCACGGTAATTTGTGTGGAGATTAATAATGTGCTTCCGTGGAAATGGCAAGTTCTTTATGGATTTGGAAAGGTGATACTTACTTGTTTTATCTCTCCACTTGCTGTTTTTAAAAATATATATATTTTATTTTTTACAGAGAGGAAGGGAGAGGGATAGAGAGCTAGAAACATCGATGAGAGAGAAACATCGATCAGCTGCCTCCTGCACACCCCCTACTGGGGATGTGCCCGCAACCAAGGTCCATGCCCTTGACCGGAATCGAAACTGGGACCCTTCAGTCCGCAGGCGGACGCTCTATCCACTGAGCCACACCGGCTCCACTTGCTGTTTAATGTTTTGTTTTAGCACATTTTTGTTCAAAATCATCCGCTTCAAGTTTTACTGAAGTTTTAATAATTCTTAATGGGTGTAAGAAAGACTTGACCCGAGAGATTCTGAGATCAGAATATTGCTAACTTGCACTTAACATCGAAACTGGCTTTAATTGCTCTAAATTGTCTCAAAGCTGCCGCGGTGGGGAAGGCGCGGCCTTTGCTTTGATTGACCTTTGAAAAGGCGGCGTAAAGGGCCGGGCGCCCAGTGCCAAGGAAGCAGCCTGGCTCTGGCTTCCGCAGAGGCGGGCAGGGCAGCGCCAGGTCCCCGTGAGGGCACCTCCTCACTGGGTGACGGTCTGCCACCCACCACTCATTCTGATCACGCCTCTGACCCCCATGAGCGTGGCGCGCGCTGCTGGGAAGGTAAGTGCCGGTGCCTGGCGAGGCAGTCGCGTTCTGGAAAGAAGGTGAAGGGAGGGAACCCACTGATTTTACTGGAGTATTTAGGGCGTTTAGAGGCTGTGCCAGGACCCAGGGAGCACAGAGAGAGAGTTCAGAGGGAACACTGCAGGTTCCTGCTTTCTGAAGAAAACCAGAACTGAAGTCTCTGTCTTGGTGCCCGTTTTAGGGGTGGTAGAGGGCGATCTAGCTGCTATCGAAGCCTACAAGTCATCGGGAGGGGACATCGCCCGGCAGCTCTCCGCGGATGAGGTGCGCCTGCTCAACCGCCCTTCTGCCTTTGACGTTGGCTACACGCTGGTGCACCTGGCCATCCGCTTCCAGAGGCAGGACATGCTCGCCATCCTGCTCACGGAGGTGAGTGCAGCACAGCCCTTCTTTACAGGACGGAAGCGTGCTCTTGTTTTCTGGTTTCCTCTCTCTTGTGTGTGCTTTTGTTCAGTACTGAGTTACATGTGACGTACAAACTGGGCTGTATCTGTTACTCACTCCACTAACAAATACTTACTGAGCACCTGCCATGTGCCAGGCGCTGCTAAAAGAGGGGCATGACTGTGTACACGCTTACAGTCCTCACTGAAAAAATCCACATGTAAGGGCACCCACGCAGTTCAAACCCGTGTTGTTGAAAGTTCAACCGTATATTGAAATATAGTTATCACAATGCTAAATCAAATTTGTGATATATAAGAAAATGCCTTTTAAAATTAGGCACAAGGTTAGTAAAAATGGAAGATTTAAATTTAATTAAAATTGCTATTCAAGTTCACGGGCCTGAAGTTAAGGGCTGCTGGCCTAAGCAGATGGTTGAGTCCTGAGGTGGAAGAGGCCAGAGGTGGGGGCAGGGTTCAGGGACATTCATGCTCCAGGGCGCAAGGGGCGGTGAAGCCTGGAGCCACTCCCACTGTTTGCAGCATTCCTGTTTCAGTCCACGTCGTTTTTTGGAAACATTTCCCAGGTTTTTGGAAAGGGACTGAAGGTTAGCTGATTGGAATAAGCTGATTTTGAATTTTTTTTTGGGATCCATTTCAACACTGGTGTGAAACAGGCAATTATATTCTGAACATGTTTAATATTTGGTTTTATATAATTCATTGTCACTTCAAGATTGGGTTCCTGGAGTTAAGATGTAGTGAGAATTTCATCACATCAGGTGAGTGGGACCGAATTTTCATGGAGAGTTTCAGAATGACACACTGGTGGCTGGGTGGGGGATGCAGGGTTTTTGAAACGGTTTACTTCCCTTAAGAGCAATCCCAGTTGAGTTCTCTGCATATGTTACGTAGGTGACATGACCCGTAAAACCGACTCTTTGGGCGGCTTGTTAGAAGATTGGCTCCAGACCCCACTTGTGCCTGGCAGCCTCCATTAGGGAAGCCCGCTGGGTCGAGGCTGCCGTCTGGCCACCCCGGACTCATGCATTTCCTCCTGTCCATACTCAGCCTTGACCCGCATTCTCTGCAGGCAAGGAGCCCAACCTCAGTGGGAATCAGACCTTCCGTCATTTGCTGCTGTTGGTCATTTATTATTTTTTTTAAAGTTTTCACTTAAAAAAAAAAATATTTTATTGATTTTTTACAGAGAAGAAGGGAGAGGGATAGAGAGCTAGAAACATCGATGAGAGAGAAACATCGATCAGCTGCCTCCTGCACACTCCCCACTGGGGATGTGCCCGCAACCAAGGTACATGCCCTTGATCGGAATCGAACCTGGGCCCCTTCAGTCCGCAGGCCAACGCTCCGTCCACTGAGCCAAACCGGTCAGGGCTGCTGTTGGTCATTGAAAAGGAGATGCGAGCCTTTCCCGGCCGCTCTGGGGTGCGCACTGCGCCAGCGCTCCTGTTCTCCTGAGGGCCGGGCTCCCAGCGTCTGCCTGGTCCACACGTGGGAAGCCAGATGCTTTGGTAAACATCCAGGATTATAAAAATGGGGAGGGATTTGAAGTCGGCAGGAACTAACCTTTAGAAAGAGCGTGCTTAATTTTTCCAGGTCAGGGAACTTGAAATACTCTTGGCAGAGCGGGAGAGGAATGTTGCTGCTTTCCCCGTGAGCTGGAGTTCCCCGTCTTTAAGAACGTGTTTATTGGGGCGTGATGGTTAGTCGTATGTAGGTTGTGTACTGTCCTCCCCCCCCCCGGATGAGCCTTTGGGAACAACACCATTTTACATACGTTTTCATGTGTGCATCTTTGTATATTTCCTTGGGAATAAATTCTTAGAAATTGCTGAGCCAGAGGCTAACTGGCTGTTTTCCTGGAATGATGTACTGATGCCTCCCTGCACGGTAAGGAAATGATACCCATACCCAATGCAGTTTAAAGTTAATTTAAAGTAAAAAAAACACACAAAATACCCCCTGGAGTTCCTGGGCTGCTGGTAAATTCTGTAAACACTGGTGTCCTGCGCCTGCGGCACGGGGTGCAGAGGAAGTGTCTTTTGTGTTGAAGGTGTCCCAGCAAGCAGCCAAGTGCATCCCAGCCATGGTGTGTCCCGAGCTGACGGAGCAGATCCGGCGAGAGATAGCGGCCTCTCTCCACCAGCGGAAGGGGGACTTCGCTTGCTACTTCCTCACCGACCTCGTCACGTTCACGTTGCCGGCAGGTGACTCCACATTTCCGTGGGAAAGACGTTTCCGATAGTACAGTAGCTCCTTTAAGGCCTAGGAGGTGATTCTGTTGGGAAGCTGGTCTGTGTGCATCGGAAAGGGCTTGACTCCCCTGTGTGTACGGAAGCGACCAGTGACCTTACGGTGCGTCCGGGAGGAGGACAGCGCTGGTGATGGCTGCTTTGTGGGCCTCGGATATTTAAAAACCTGCCTAGCCCATTTGTGTTTCCCTTTGGTTTTATTGTAAAGTATTGTCATTTTCCTCCGTTTTTCTTCTTTTCATGCCTAATATTTTGAAAGTAAGAATCAAGTTGTTTGCCCTAGCCGGTTTGGCTCAGTGGATAGAGACAGTGTCAGTCTGCGGACTGAAGGGTCCCAGGTTCGATTCCGGCCCAAGGCACCTACCCGGGTTGCCGGCTCAATCCCCAATGTGGGGCGGGCAGGAGGCAGCCAATCAATGATTCTCTCTCATCATCGATGTTTCTATCTCTCCCTTCCTCTCTGAACCCAATAAAAATATATTAAAAAAAAGAAAAGATCACGTTGTTTGAATCAAAGATACTGGCATTCTTTTGAAAGGATCATTTACTTTCTTTACTCGTTGCATTGATTTCTACTGTATCTTTAAAGCAACTTTTCATTTTTCATTCAGTGATAATTGGGAATGCCTTAGATGTTTTTTGTTAGTTGGCATTGAATAAATGCACCAAACACCAAAAGTTTCTCAAGTATCTTCCTTCTTGGTTCTGAGTGTTTTCAGCTTTTGTATTCAGATGTGAACAGGAGCATTTACAAATGGTAGGAGATAATAACTAAGCCTTTTAAAAAGAATATGTTTTTATTGGTTTTTTAGAGAGAGAGAGAAAGGGCGAGGGAGAGAGAGATAGAAACATCAATAATGAGAGAAAACCATTGATTGGCTGCCTCCTGCACGCCCCCTACTGGGGATTGAGCCTGCAACCTGGGCATGAGCCCTGACTGAGAATCAAACCAGCGACCTCTTGGTTCATGGGTCCCTCAACCACTGAGCCACACTGTCAGGGCTGGGTTAGTAACTTTTTTTTTTTTTTAAAATATATTTTATTGATTTTTTACAGAGAGGAAGGGAGAGGGATAGAGAGCCAGAAACATCGATGAGAGAGAAACATCGAACAGCTGCCTCCTGCACACCCCCCACCGGGGATGTGCCCGCAACCAATGTACATGCCCTTGACCGGAATCGAACCCGGGACCTTTCAGTCCGCAGGCAGACGCTCTATCCACTGAGCCAAACGGGTTTCGGCTGGGTTAGTAACTTTTATAAGAGGATTCTAAAGTCTGAAAAATTAACAGGCCTGCACAGAGATTGAGAATGTTGGAAGAGAATAGATAAAACTTTGTGTCATTAATTATTATTATTTGAATATCAGATAGCCTTATTATTTTTTGTCCTTTTCTTTCATCTTTATTGAGCTATGATTGACATGAAAGGAACAGGTATTTAAAGTGGCAGCTAGGAGGTGAGCCCTGTGCAGACTTCCTCAGACGCCTTCTCTTTGCAGATATCGAAGACTTGCCTCCGACAGTCCAGGAAAAGGTGTTTGACGAGGTGCTGGACCGAGATGTGCAGAAAGGTGGGCGTGGCGCCGCGGGGGCGGTTACCTCGCCTCGGTTTCCGGAAACTTTGTCCTTAGTTTTGTGCTTTGCTAGTGGCCTGGTTTCAGTAGTTCAGTGTGTGCCAACTTGTTTTATTTTCAACTTAAATTTAAAGCGTAGAACCCTTAGGAGAATGCCGTGGGCGCTGTGGAAACGCTCGTTCTGGTGGTTGTGTTTCCGGGGAAGTGCGCACTCACGCTCTTCCTGTGATCGTGACCAAGTCGCGGTGTGAAGGGTGCTGGACTGGCTTGCTGCTTCTTATTCCACACCGACCTTAGAAAATAAACTGTAAAGAACTTAATCAACAAATTACTTAATCTCGAGCCACAAGCGGTTTGGGCTCCTCAAAGGGTAACTATTTCATCTGACAAATGGGTTTAGGTGTTTATTCGCAGATGACACATCCGCCACTAGCACCTGGAGAAGTGTGTGTCCTCCATCGATGGCTCTGACTCCTGTGGGTGAGGAATGAACGTGCTGTCTCCCTCCCTCGTTAGAGCTCGAGGAGGAGTCTCCAATCATCAACTGGTCCCTGGAGCTGGCCACGCGCCTGGACAGTCGGCTCTACGCCCTCTGGAACCGGACGGCGGGAGACTGCCTGCTGGACTCGGTGCTGCAAGCGACCTGGGGCATCTACGACAAGGACTCGGTGCTTCGGAAGGCCCTGCACGACAGCCTGCACGACTGCTCCCACTGGTGAGCCGCCCGCGGGCGCTGCCGAGTCCGCCGGGGCGGGCGCTGCCCGGCGGCTCCGGGCTCTGCGGACGCTCAGGGAGACACTGAACATCTCGGTGGTTTTATGCCTTTTTGCTGAGCTTTAAAGTAGAAATGCCTGACGTTGTAGGAGGAGCCTTCTACACAGTACGGTCTCTGCTCCTGTTTTAGGCGGTTGGGATGTCATTCCCGTTAAAAGGCAGTAGACATTGCACTGTGAGTTCTTTTTCTTCTGAGGCGCAGGTGATTTGGAGACCAGTCTATGGTGCAGGGCAGCGTCTGACAAAGTACGGGACTAAGCGTGGCCCCGAGGTCACCCACGGAGGGGCGGCACTGGCCACGATCCTGTTTCTGCAGCAGCAGTTTGCTCTTGACATTAGTTTGCCCCCGGCTCTTCCCGTGGTTTTGGACATACGGTGTCATTCAGTTACAAACGAGAAAAGGGAGGCTGAAAGAGGCCAAATTAGACTTACATTGTCGGCGGTAGTAAGTAGCAGGGGTCATTTAAAAATGTGTCCTGTTTTCCGACCTCAGTATCAAAATGTGCCTCTCTTCTCATACACCTCATTGAGTGCTGACAGTGAGAGTGGCTACTCCACATGCGTCATTGCCCTCGATCTTGGTGTACGTCCCGAGCACGCACTGCCCAGCGCGTCTTCCTGCCGGTGTGGAGGTGACATGGAGTCCGGTAGACTGCGACCTCCACGAGAGGTGGTGGCGTCTTCCGTTGCGGGAGTTGCGGTGCCGTCGGTAGCCTGACGGGTAGAGGTTGTGCGGGGAGGGAACGCCCCTCTCGAGGAGAATCCAGGAGCAGCACCATCTGAGCTGGGCCACAGCTGCACGCGTAACGGGGCGCGGTCGCCTCCTGCGGGCACGGGAAGCAGCCCCGTGTCACCCGAGGGGCGTGTCCTTCAGAGAAGGGGGTTCTCACTTTACCTTCACTTACGGCTTTGCTGTTTGATGCTCTTCATGTGGCTCAGAGCCTCGGATTTATACATAGATTTCCTCTAAAGAATTCTCGGCATTTCTTGTGAGGCAGGAGCATGGCAGCAAATTCTTTCAGGTTTTGTCTGAGAAAGTCTTCAGTTCTTCTCTTTGGAAGGGTAATTTCACGGGATGAATCTAGGTGGTGTTTTTCCTCCAAACTTTAAAAACATTTCACTCCATTTCCTCTTGTTTGCCCGGGTTCTGAGGGTGGACCGGAAGTGAGGACTTGTGGTTCCTGGCTGGTGGATTCTGGGCCCTGTCCTTTGTAGTCTGCCTTGGAGGATTCGCTCACGGACTCCTCTCGAACTTCCTGAGTTGGAATGCGATAGGCCTCCTCTAACTTCTCGGGCGTTTTCCTCCTGGAGTTTCTCAGCCTCGTGGGTCTGTGCTGTGGTCTGACATGAGTGTGGGGAGTTCTCAGTCATTCGTGTCTCAACTATTTCTCTGTCCCCCGCCCCCCGTTATTTCCATGAGGCTGCAGATCACACTGTAGCCCTCCGTTGTTTGGAATTCTCTTTTTCTTCTCTCCATTTGCGTTCTCTTTCCTTCCCGTTCTGGAAGTTTCTGTTGTCATGCCCTCTAGCTGAGGGTGTGTCTGCTCAGCTGGGCGATCCACCGACAGGCCCCTCAGAGGCATTCTGCATTTCTGTCTGGGGTTTCTCATCTCGAGCATTTCCATCTCTGTTTACAGTGCCATCTGTCCCTGCATGCTGTCCTGGTATCCATCACAGCCCTAGCTTATGAATCATGGTTGTTTTAAATTTTAAAAGTAACATTTGAAAGCATCATTCCTATGTTTTGTCTAAGAACTTTACAGGTCTAGCTTTCACATTTAGTGTTTCTGATCTGATTTGAGCTAATTCTTATGGGAGGTGTGAGGTTTAAAACCACGAGCTTTGCATGTGGATGTCTGGTTGTGCCAGGGTCATTGAGGGAAGAGAGTCTTGTTTTCCCATTGAATTGCCCTGGGCTTTTGCTGACCATGATCTGACCACAGGTCCAGGTTGTCTCTGAACTGTCTTCCCCGGGGGCCTGTCCGGGAGGAGAGCTTGTGGAGGTTTAGGACGGCCTGTTTCCCCTGGTTCTCGTGCTGTTGGCACCGTCTTCTCTTTGCTGCTCTGAATCCTTTGGGTTTCCATCTAAAGTTTGGATCCATATTACCAGTTTCTGCAAAATCCTCCTCTGGGACTTGGACGGGGACCGCCTGACCCTGCGGGTGGAGCTGCGGAGCACCATCAGGTTCACGGTATTGATCCGTGGACGTGGAGTGGGTTTCTGGACGTGAAGCCAAACTCGCGTTGCTGTCCCTGGATTTAGTTTGGTTGTCTGTTCTTAACGAGCTGGTATTTCAGAGTTTATGTCTTTGTGTTGTGGGCATGATGATTTGACTAGCTTATTTTTTAAAGGACGTATTTTCTGAACTTTCTTGTCCTACAGTCTTCTTTGAGGAGTTTTGAATACCCCGTCATCATTAATTTCATGCAGATTTAGCAATCTCATTTACAAAATGATTCTGGGACCTAACCAGTTCATTTCCAGCTGTGCTCATCTCTTGGTTTGTAGCAACTTCCTAGGTCTGTGATATTTCTCCGTGAACTTTTCAGAGCAGTGTATTTGTTATTGGTGCATTCAAACCTACTTTTGCATTTTTTAGGTATTTTAAAAGAGGGATATCCATATTTTATTTTTAAGACACTTGACATTTAAACTTCAAACTTACACTCCTGGTAAAAACCCACCTTGATTACGTGGAGTAGAGAATTCTTTCTAACCAACCAAGAGTTAGACCCTGTCCCATCTGTTCCGGGCGTTTTAGAAAACCCTAAGCTACAGGCACTTCCTGTCCCGAGTCCCCAGGCAGCGCCTGTGGAGACACGGTGACCCTGCCGCCCTGACCTGCTTTGTGTGTGTGCACTGATGGAATTCACGCACATACAAGAACGGACCTGGGTTTTTAGCTCTTTACTAGTCCCTGTGCACGAATGCGTGCATCAGTGGTGTCCCTGGGCCTGGCCTGCAGCATCGGGCCGAAACGGGCTCTCTGACATCCCCGGATTGTGAGAGGGCGCAGGCCAGGGCGAGGGACCCCACCAGTGCATGATTGGGGCCAGGGAGGGTTGTGGGAGGCTGGCCAGCTGGAGAGGGATCATGGGAGGGCTCCAGGGCGTGTCCGGCCCATCTCTCTCAGTCCCGATCGGCCGGACCCCAGCAGCAAGCTAACCTACCAGTTGGAGCGTCTACCACCTGGTGGTCAGTGCACGTCATAGTGAGCAGTTGCGTGGCCTTAGATCATTAGCATGTTATGCTTTGATTGGTTGAACGGACAACTGGACGACCAGACACTTAGCATATTAGGCTTTTATTATATAGGATGAGAGAGAGAAAGGTGATGGGACAGGTTAAATGTCTGTCTTTACTGCAGAGGTCTTTGCTGGCTCGTTTTGTAATACAGTGAATCACAATTTTGAGCATAATTATATCTTGTTTTGCTTAATTTTATACTTGATGTAAAGAACAATAGATTTTGTTTTTAGTAATTCAGTCTACCAATGACCCAGTTTGATTTTCAACCTTCTTAATTTATTAGGCTGAAGCATTTAGGGGGGCATTAAATATAAAGAAGGAATTGTTTCTGTAGATAATCATAGAGAAATAATTCTATTTAGTGCAAGAAATCTCAAAGAAGCGGCTTTGCTGTTCTCAGGAACACGAGGCTGTTTCCAGCTGTTGTTAGTGACCAGGCATGAACACCATGCGCTCACGGAGAAAGGCCTGTCTGATTGGATTCAGCTTCTCGGATGATTTTGAGTTTTTTTTTGGTTTGTTTTTGTTTTTTAATTTGTAGACCAATAGTAGACAATTGACATGAACTGTTCTCTCACTAACGTTGGAAGTCTTGGTGAAGATTGGAGGGTAGTGAGCCACATTATGTCTGAGGAGGTGTTAAAAGATGGCTGCTAGCAGAGTGGAAGCATTTTTAATTTGAAAAACATATTGCAAGCCAGGTAAAATGACTAAAAGGGGTAATCTTCACTCGAGATGCTTACAAATGACACTCCGTGACTGGACGTCACACGTTCTGTTTACAGAGGCTTGTTTTGCACTGTCTTGTTGTAGGTTTTACACACGTTGGAAGGACTGGGAGTCGTGGTACTCGCAGAGCTTTGGCCTGCATTTCTCCCTGCGGGAAGAGCAGTGGCAGGAAGACTGGGCCTTCATCCTCTCGCTCGCCAGCCAGGTGAGAAGCTGCGGCGCACGCTGCCCGTGAGCACGGCGAGCCGCCTGAACCTGGGTGCTCAGGCGCGAGCCACCGCTGCTCAGACTCTGGCCACAGGGCCCCCGCGGGGCAGTGACCGCTTCCTCACTGAGGGGCGCAGTCTGTCCGGTGACGTCGGACTGGGATGACGAAGCACTGTGTGTGTGTGTGTGTAAGCACTGCGTGTGTAAGCACTGCGTGTGTGCGTGTGTAAGCACTGCGTGTGTGTGTGTAAGCACTGAGTGTGTGTGTGTGTAAGCACTGTGTGTGTGTAAGCACTGTGTGTATAAGCACTGCGTGTGTGTGTGTGTAAGCACTGCGTGTGCGTAAGCACTGCTTGTGTAAGCACTGCGTGTGTGTGTGTGTGTGTGTGTAAGCACTGTGTGTGTGTGTGTGTAAGCACTGCGTGTGTGTGTGTGTAAGCACTGCGTGTGCGTAAGCACTGCGTGTGTGCGTGTGTGTGTGTAAGCACTGCATGTGTAAGCACTGCGTGCGTAAGCACTACGTGTGTGCGTGTGTGTGTAAGCACTGCGTGTAAGTACTGCGTGTGTAAGCACTGCGTGCGTGCGTGTGTAAGCACTGTGTTCGTGTGTGAGCACTGTGTGTGTGTGAGCACTGTGTGTGTTCAGATTGCTTTTCTCGTGTGTTTCCTCTCGGGAAGGCGGCTGTGTGCCCGTCTTCCCCACCTGCTGGTGAGCTCCCATCCTGTGTCGGAGGGGCTTCACCGGGTCCTGGGCTGGTGCTGCGCGCTCTGGCCCTGGGGGTCAAGCTGAGACCTGGCTGCTCCCAGGGAGGCTCTTCCTGTGACTTGGGCCCCAGAGAAGGTGCCCCAGACAAGAGTCATTCCCTAGCGGCTTGGGGCGGACCGCTCGCAGGGAGCCGGAGGAGCGGCTGTTGTCCGTCTGCGCCGGGGCCTCCTGAGGACGTGTGGTCAGGGTCGTCGGGAGGGTGGCCCGGGTGCTGTCAGGGAGCGACGCTGCCGGTCTCCGGGGCCCTGTGGCCGCTCTTCTGTGGGGCTGACCGGAGGCGGGTGGCAGCAGGCCCCGGCGGTGGGATCCCGCTCCTGGCGCCGGCAGGCCTGGTGGGCCCGGGTGGAGTCAGGGACGCCTGCGCCGACGGCGGTGGGAGGAACCCAGTGCTGCTTCAGCCGACAGAGGTTTTTGAAGAAACGCGTTTGCATCGAGAGGGTGTCGGAGGCGGGTCGCGTTGTGTTTTCCGGCGGTGCCCAGCGTGTGGTGGTCAGTGATTTGGAGAGAAATGACCCTCGTTTTGTCCTGCGCAGCCTGGGGCCAGCCTGGAGCAGACACACATCTTTGTGCTCGCGCACATCCTCAGGCGCCCGATCATAGTGTATGGCGTCAAGTACTACAAGAGCTTCCGCGGAGAGACGCTGGGATACACCCGCTTTCAAGGTAAGCGTGGCCAGCGGGAGGGCCCGCTCACTGGGTGAGCTCAGCGCCGGCCGTCGCGGCCACATCCCGGCCACATCCCGCAATCGGGTGCCTCTCTCCTCCCCCAGGTGTGTACTTGCCTTTGTTGTGGGAACAGAGTTTTTGCTGGAAAAGTCCGATTGCTCTGGGCTATACGAGGGGCCACTTCTCTGCTCTGGTTGCCATGGAAAACGATGGCTACGGTACCCGCGGCGCTGGTGCTAACCTGAACACCGACGATGACGTCACCATCACCTTCCTGCCTCTGGTGGACAGCGAGAGGAAGTTACTCCACGTGCACTTCCTCTCCGCTCAGGAGGTAAGCAGCCCTGCCCTTCCGGCCCCTGGACGCGGGGACGCCGTGCCCCCACGCAGCGAGGGGCGCCCGGGACCTTGGGTGTGGTGGCGATTGCCGCTGTCTGGATGCCGGTCGGAGCTGCCCTGCGGGGGTGCTGTGTGGGGCAGCGTGGAGCGAGGACGGGAGCCCCTGCCCTCCCTCGCGCAGGGTGAGGGGACCAGGCGGTGCAGGGGGCCACGGGGTTTCCGAGTTGAGAAGGTGGTGAGGGAAGGCGTCATGAGGAAGTGACACCCGAGTCGGGAGCGGGGGAGCTGGGCAGGAGGAGGGCGGCTCAGCGTGGCGGGAAGCTGTGGCCTTGACTCGGGAAGCGGGGACGCCAGTGGCCAGTGGCCTTGAGGAGGCTGCTCAGTGGACACGAGACCGCAGGGGGTGGGTGGGCAGGACCCCGGCCGCAGACCTGGCCGGTCCAGGAAGGTGGTGGAGACGAGGCCGAGAAGGGAGCACGTGCTAAGTAAAGCCACGGGGAACCGCCCGCGTGTGAAGTGTCGCTGTTACTTCAGGTGCGGACGGGTGAGGCTTATGGCGACCTGAGGGAGCACTCAGAGCACCGTCTGCGGTGTCAGCCCGGGCGCCGCGCCTGTGCCGGCGGCCGTGGCCCTGTCGCCTCCTCTCGGCAGGATTAGTTCATGGGACGGCGGGGGCCGTGTCAGTCACGGGAGTTTCCCTCGCGGTGTCTGCCAGTCCCTGCGCTGTCTCTCCTGGTGGCCACGGGACGCTGGGTTTTAATTAGACACGGAGGAGGTGAAGCCACCTGAACTCAGGGAGCTGCTTTGGCCTTTCGGTTGGGAACCAGCGCCAGTCTGACCGCTGCGTTGTCTCCTTTCTTCCCTTCGCTCGGAAGCTGGGCAACGAGGAGCAGCAGGAGAGACTGCTCCGCGAGTGGCTGGACTGCTGCGTGACCGAGGGCGGCGTGCTGGTCGCCATGCAGAAAAGCTCTCGGCGGCGCAGCCACCCCCTGGTCACGCACATGGTCGAGAAGTGGCTCGACCGCTACCGGCAGATCCGGCCTTGCACGTCCCTGTCTGACGGAGAGGAAGACGAAGACGACGAAGACGAGTGAGCACCGGGAGCAGGAGACCGAGGTATCGGCTCTGCGGTGACCCCCAGCGAGCGGGCTGCTCCAGGCAGAGGCCCGGCGTGGGACCGAGCGGCCGCAGGACCTGCCTGGAGGGCTCTGACCCACACCCAGTGGAGGTGGCGCGTCTGCCGAGCGAGGACAGACTTCGCTTGGACGACAGCCTGTAAAAACCAATTCCATTCAGACAGAACTCTGCCTTTCCAGTCGTAACCCTGTCTATAAACGTAGCGCATGTGGTTGTGTAAGAACTTGTGTGATAGGAACAGTCGTACCAGCACCTCCATGTCCCCGAGGAGTTTCAGCATGGGCACCTCCAGAAGCACAGGCACGTGACTTTGTTCCTTTGAGATGTTTTTTAAGTAGAACCTGGCATCCTCTTTCCATCTTAAAAGATCCATTTACATCGAGCCTCACTCGAGCTCCTTAGAGATTGCAAACTTTTTGTACAAATTGTCCACAGCAAAACATAAAAATAAAACACTTATTTTATTAATAATTTAGTTCCTGTTGTGCCCAATAAAACCCGATCTTTAAGGAACAAACTACAAGGAAAGTTAAGAATTTTTATTGAATGAACTCCGTGTGGACGCTGTCCCTTGTCTGGGTTCCTCTCGTTTCGTGTGCTGTTCGTCTTGTTCCTGTTGTTGCCGGCCTGCCCCGTTCAGTATTTGGTGTTCGTTAGTTTGGAAGAGCGCCCTTCAACGAGGTGCTTCCGCCGGATGCCGGGCAGCATCCCCGCGAGCGGCTCTTCCTGGACGCAGGCAGAGGCGCGCTCACGCCTGCGCCCACCCACTGGACACAGTGGACGGCGTGTGCTCCAGCCCCCGTGGAGCCTCGGGTCCTGGTGTCTTGTATCCTCAGCTCTGCTTGAAGCAAATTGTTGGAAGGCATGCCTTTGCCTCGCCTACTTGGGAATATCAGTTCAGTACAGAATAAAGATTTAAAACGCAGTAAGGTGGTCAGTGCATTGTCTGAATGAATTTCGCAGTGAGCAGTCCGAGAGCCATCCTTATTGCAAGTGAAGACTCTAACCTTAGGTGAGAAAGACTTCCTGTCGGGAGTATTTGACGGCGTCAGGTACCCCAGCCCTTCAGATGGTCAGGATCTCACCGTCTCAGCACAGACGTCCTGACCAGTAGACGGTTGATGTGGCAGAGAATTCAGAAAGCAGCCTCACAGCGTGTGTATGTGTGCGCTTGCACACACACACACACACACACACACACACACACAGTTTTCCTTCCTTTTGATGAAAAGTCTGAAAACCTTGGAATATTTGCTTGTTTCCAAGTCCTGGTTACAACGGCATCAGGATGTGCGCGAGCTCAAACTCCAAAGCCAGGAGCATGTCTGGGGCTGGCATGACTGGTGCTTCAGCTCTTTCCCCCTCTGTGCCCAGGACGGAAGGCCCCCTTGCTGCATGCAGTGGGACTCCACAGAAAGAGGCAATATGCTAATTGACCACGACTCCAACACAAGATGGCCGCCCCCATGTGGACACAAAATGGCCGGCATGGGAGGGACCAGGTCTGCAGGGAAGGCAGTTGGGGGCCATTGGGCCTGCAGGGGAGGGCAGTTGCGGGGGGGCCAGGCCTGCAGGGGAGGGCAGTTGGGGGCAATCGGGCCAGCTGGCAGGGGAGCAGTTAGGCATTGATCAGGCTGGCTGGCAGGGGAGTGGTTGGGAGCCCCAGTCCTGGATTGTGAGAGGGGTCTCAGATTAGAGAGGGTGCAGGCTGAGCTGAGGGACACCCCCCACCCCCATGCACGAATTTCACGCACCGGGCCTCTAGTGTTACAATAAAGGTGAACGTACTGTTCCAAGTGGTCACCTTTTTCACTGACTTTTTGTGGTTTGTTTTCATTTTGGTCAGTAATAAGTTTCTTAGCAGCCGACACTCTGACTGCTTAGCACTAGCATCTCTCTGAACTCCCCCATATGAGCAAGGCTTCAGTGGGCAGAGACCTGGTGCGGTCGCTGTACGCAAACCGCCTTCCCAATCGAAGGAGCACAGCGATGCCGGGGTGAAAGCATCTGGTCATCATGGTCGACCCCGCAGCCGCGCTGCCCACAGGACCCCCCGGGAGCAGCCAGCGTGTCGTGGTCAGCGGGTGCCGCTTCCCGAGGTGCCTGTCCACCTCTGCGATCAGCACGGCGCCCCTGCCTGTGGGGACGGCCTGCAGGTCCCAGGCCCTGGGCTCCAGTGGCCGCCCAGCAGGCTGGCTGGAAAGGCCAGCATTTTGGGGGCGTCAATGCCATGTTTGTTTTCCCAAGAGAACATGTCCTTCCCCGAAGCGTGTGTGTGGCCGGGACTGCTGTGCGTGCGTGTCTGTTGGTTGACTGTGGCCCTTTCCCGGGAGGACACGGGGAGTGGTTTCGCTCTAATGAAAACAGGCGCATGGGGAACGGACCTGCCTTTTTGCCTGACTTGGGCTCCTTGTGCCCAGGCCCGCTCTGTGCAGGGAGTTCTGCCGGCCCCAGTCCCGGCGGCCGGGCTCGCTCTGCCCTGCCCCCCCATCGCCTGCCTCTGCCGGGGGTCCTGGGACTGACCGTGAGCTGCTGCTCCTGGACCTCCGCCTTGTGAGGTGGTTTCCACGTGACTGACCACGGAGGGCGGCGCTGGGGCTGCACCTGAAACCCAGCCAGGAGGCTGCTGCTGCTGCTTAAAGGGGCAGGGGGTGAGGAAGGGGCTGCAGGGGTGGGGCCTGGAGGTGTGGGTGCCTGCAGTGCCACCAGCACAAGGCGGGTAGTGGTTACGTCCTTAACATAAGGAATGGCTGGTGTTAACTGTTTTGCAACGTTTCTTTGTAAATACCGTAAGACCCGAACTTTGAGATTCACCTTCCTTCCTGCGTCAATGCTTGAGCCAGGTGATTTTGCTTTTGGGAAAATTAAAATCAAAACTCTCAAAGTTGACCAATTTTGTTTCTTGAATTGACGTAGTTCTAACCCATGTTTCATCTTAAGAACGGAGCGACTGACACCGAGGGCTTCTGTGGGGCTGTGCTTTTCAATCACACGCGCTCCACGCGGTCGCTGCAGCCCTCTGGAGTCTGGTGGTGCAGGAGGCAGGTCGAAGGCCCCGGAACATCTCAAGCAGAGGTGTGCCGTGGTGCGATGCCCGTGAATTTCAGAACAGAATTTTATCACTTTTTATTGAAAACTGCACCGAACGCTAAATGTCCACCTTTACAAGAAACAATACAGTAACGTAACTCACACTAAAACAAAACATTTCTGATAGCCATTATTTTTCTGTTTGGGACAGTTTTAAAGGTTTTTGTCACAAAAACAGGAATGTACCTATACAAAGGCTCAAAATAGGCCATCTTTTAAACAAAAAGGCAATGATTCACAAAAGACTATGAATATAACATGTAACTAGTTGATACAAATCTAATAGGATTTGTTAAAATCAGTCACATCTAATAACACACCTGAAGTGTTCTTGTATAAAATATCACGTGAAGAAAAGAAGGTTTTATCAATGTCTAAAAAAGTGGGTTTGTTCATAGACAATCTGACAAGTTACCATAAAAAGTGTTTCCTGAGACATAAGGAAATGCAACATTATTCTCCTTGAACCTTTCAGCTCAAGACTTTCCACTCAATAAAATAGCTGAGGATCTGAACTGAGAAAATATATTTGAGTACAAACAGCTTGTGAAACTTAATACTTTTTTTTTTTTTTTTTTTGCATCATTAGAGGGTATTAGGTAACTCACAACCACTCGCCCGCTCAGTATGCAGTTCGGGCGGGAGACTTCTGTCCAGGAGCGACTGTCATCCGTCCGTGCGTGCAGCGAGCTGTCTGACCCAGGCGAGCAGTTCCTCCCGGTTTCGCAGAAATGCAATCTTCCTATTAGCAAAGAGGTGACCAGCCCCGAGGACCGCAGGGACGAGAGTCACAGGACGGGGATTGCCTCTTAATGTTTTTTATTGATGTTTGGAACTCTTGACGCAACGTTCTATACAGCCAGGTGTCCAGGACCTGCTGTGCCCCAGGGGCTGATAAAGGAAAAAGATCTATTCTTTGTGATTGGATGCACAGATGAAGAACTTAACACACAATAACAGAAGTTGGTCGTTAATTAATCACGTCCTAGTCTTTCCGGGCCTCCCTTCGTGAGCAGAAGGCATCTTCCGTTTCCCACGTCTCGGCTTCTAGCTCTCGTAACACTGATGTCCATGGTGTGTGTGCCCAGAATCAGCCACGAAGACGGCCACGTTCCTCTCCTCTCAGCTCCTCTGTTGTCCACTGTCTCTTGGTCCCAGGTTCCTGACCTTGGTCTCCTCTGCTATTGCTCGTTGGGGTGCTCTCGATTGTCCCCGTGTTTGCTGGGCTGGTTGGGAGAGGGTGCTTGGGAAGGGTGCGCCACTGTGGGCAGGCTGTGCGTCACGGGGATGCCTCCGGGGATGATCCCTTCCATGGCAGCAGGAAGCCCCCCCGGGGCCACGCCCACGATGCCCGGCGGGTATCTAAGGCGCAGAGAAGGGCAGGTAAGTCCAGGGCAGGAAATGCCACGCGCTGGGCCCCGCCCACTTCCGGTCTCTCTTATGGGACGATCTGTCAGCCTACCTGCCCCGAGCAGGGAGGAGCCCGTGTAAAAACTCAAACGTGGACGTAAGTCACGAGCAACAAGGCCCGTTTGTCTAATCAGAACACGGTGTCCGCCCTTCCTGCTGTGGGGCTCTGCCCGCCGTGCGGGATCCTGCACAAGACTTGGCCCCCAGCAGGCAGCGTGGAGCCCTCTCCAACTACATGTGGCCGCCTGGGCTGCTGGCGTGTGGCAGGCAGAGCAGCGGGCATGTGCTGGCGGCACGCGCCGTGAGCCCAGTGTCAGGCTTGGAGGCAGCCACTCAGAACAGCGGCCGCCAACCAGTGGTCTGTGAGGTCCGAAAGGTTGGCGACGCCGATTTAGAATTCTTGTTGCCAACTGCCCGACACTGGCTCTCTCCCTGCAGGAGCCGCCCCCTCCCTGGCCAGGGCTTCTCAGCGCGGACACGGGAGAACTCGGAGGGCGCAGGAGGACCGGCACGGGGCTGTGAGCGAGCGCTGAAGCTCAGCTGTGCTCCCGGGGGCCCAGGGCTGCGTACTCCGCCGCCACCCCCCAAGCACGGGCAGGCGGGTTCCATGTCCTGGGCCAGGGCTGCAGCGCCTCCTCTATGGGGAGGACCCGCTCCCTGGAATCAGGTGGAGGAAGAGGACTCTGGGAAACCCCTGCTGTGTCCCCTGCATCGACGTCAGTCACTGTGGACCCACCTCCCCTGGTCTCTGGCCAGAAAAACAATCACTGACAGACTGTCTTTCCCTGGAGACCTGGCTGTGGAGGGGCTTCAGAAGGAACGGGGGCTCCTCGCCCAGTGCTCCGGCCCCTTTAGGAAAGGAACTCGGTTCCAGGCGGGACCCTGAGGCCTGGGAAGAGTGGGGGCAGGAGGAGATCCCTCCGCCCGGGTTGGGTGAGCTGCCCGTGTGGCGTCCCTCCCGCAGCCTCACCTGTAAGTGGCGCCGTTGAGCTCCGGATGGATTGCTTGCTGGTCTATGACTGACCAAGGAGCCGTTGTAACAAAGAATTCCTTGTTCACACAGTTCCTTAAGCTTTCGGGGATGCGACCTGGAACGAGACGGTTACATGGTTCCTAGGGGCGAGGGGATGAAACGTCAGACTCAGTAGCGGCTTCCGGGGAACAACCTCCGTGGTTTGTGCTGACAGATCTGACAGCTCATCTTCCTCCGGGGAGGGACGGTCCGGAGCCCTGAGCTCCAGCCCGGCCGTCAGCCAGGACAGAGAGGGGCAGGGCCCGCCCGGTGCGCTGGCTGCGGTGGCCCGAGAGGGACCGGCGTCCTCTGAGACTTCGCTGGGGACGTGCACAAACGGCCCAACCCACTCCAACTCAACCCGCCTGAGAGCTCATGGCTGCCCACAGCAGACGCCCCCCGGGCCGGGGCTCACCCGTGATGGCGCGGCGGATCTCGGTGGCGGCGGCCTCCCGCATCTCCAGTGAGGCCTGTTCACTGTACCAGGCCGTGTGGGGCGTGCAGATGAGGTTCGGCGCATCTTTCAAGGGCCCCTGAGCAAAGCTGGAGGAAGGCAGAGCACGGCCCTGAGGAGCTGGCCGCCCCCCGGGGCGGCTCACCCCTGGCGGGCAGGGAGGCTGGCGCGGCTGCGCTGTGACCCCAGGGCCAGGAGCAGCCAGGGACGCACAGAGAGAAGGACCAGGGAGGCCCGGAGATCGGCCTGTGAGCCGCGTCTGCAGACCAAGCAAACCACCCCTGTTCCTGCCTCGTCCTTGGCTGATCCCTGTGGGGACCTTCCGGCCCCTTTACTGTTAGCGAGAAGGCACTGCAGCCGCAGACGGGGCCTGTCCGTGTGGGAGAGGGCCTGTCCGTCCGTGTGGGAGAGGGCCTGTCCGTCCGTGTGGGAGAGGGCCTGTCCGTCCGTGTGGGAGAGGGCCTGTCCGTCCGTGTGGGAGAGGGCCTGTCCGTCCGTGTGGGAGAGGGCCTGTCCGTCCGTGTGGGAGAGGGCCTGTCCGTCCGTGTGGGAGAGGGCCTGTCTGTGTGGGAGAGGGCCTGTCTGTGTGGGAGAGGGCCTGTCTGTCTGGGAGAGGGCCTGTCTGTCCGTGTGGGAGAGGGCCTGTCCGTCCGTGTGGGAGAGGGCCTGTCTGTCTGGGAGAGGGCCCCAGACAAAGTGTGGGGCCAGGTGGACGCAGAGGGCGGGCGGCCAGACCCACCTGAAAGGCTCCGACTCGTGCACGTCGAGGGCCGCCCCTCGTATCCGCCCCTCCTTGAGGGCCTGGGCCAAGGCCTTCTCGTCCACCAGCCCGCCGCGGGCCGCGTTCACCAGGAAGGCCCCTTGCCTCATCTGGAGGAAGGAAGAGCGTTAGCGGAGGCGCAGGCAGCAGGAGCCCGAGGGGCGTCTCGTGCCGGCTTCTGCCGATCCTGCGAGGGACTCAGCGGGAAGCCTGGCTCGGTGCCGCGCTGGAGGCAGGCCCCGCCCCACGGGCTCCCCGGGCCCTCGCTGCTGTCTCGGGGACTTCCCTGCTCACTGGGCCGTGGCCCAGGCCCGTCCCCCTGGCTGCGGAGCCGGCCGAGGGCGCCCACCTGCTTGATGGTGAAGTCGTTGACCAGGTGGTGGTTGTGCTCGTTGAGGCTGCAGTGCAGGGACACGCAGTCGCTCTGGTACAGCAGGTCCTGCAGGGTGTAGACCCTCTGCACGCCCAGGGACCGCTCGATCCCGTCCTGCAAGTAGGGGTCGTAGAAGATGACGCTGAAGCCAAAGGCCTTGGCTCGAACGGCGACCGCCTGCCCCGTGCGACCTGCGCAGAGAGAGAGCGTCCAGGTGAGCGAGACTGGCCCCTCCTGAAAGCACGGGACTGGCCTCCATGTGCGGAAAGAGTTTTCAAAAAACGACGGCAAAGGGCGCAGCCAGAGCAGGGAGCGCCAGCACGGACTTGTGTGCCGGCCAGGGCAGCCCCACTGAGGCCCCGTCGTCCAGGCTGAGAAGCAGCCAGCTCTCCTCAGAGCCACTTGCAGAGCGCCGGACCTGGCGCGCCAGCAGAGGGCGCTGTGGCTCAGCACACCTGCCTTCCGTCCCGCCTCCCAGGCCAGGCGGCCCGTCCACTGAGTGATCACAGCAGACCCAGAGATGGCAAGGTGTGCAGCTCCTCCTGCCCCACGCAGCTGTCCCCTCGGCCACCCGAGGCCTGACCCTCAGTCCCCAGAAACAGCCCGAGTGCAGGGCTGCGTGCCGGAGCCTTCGACAGCCGGGCCAGCACGCACCCGCCCGCGTGCGTCACGCCCTCCCCCGCTTACAGACCAGGGACCAGCAGAGGTCAGTAACCCCGCAGGGTCACGGAGCCCCTCCCCCTCCCAAATGCCACGTGGGGCCCCGCTTGAGCTGTGTGCCCAGCAGCCGTGTCACCACGGACAACCGCGGACTCCGGCAAGAGCGCTCCAAGCCGGTGACCTGGCCACCTGCTGACTCATCTGCAGGGACGCCCGCTGTCACCGCGCCTGCGCTGAGGCCCCCGGCCCCGGGCTCCGCTCACAGCAGACCCTGTTCGAGCCCCAGAGCACCTCTGCCCACGGGCAACTGGCAGGCACAGCACCTTCCTGCTGCCCCTCCCCCCCCCCGAGAATGCCCCCCGCAGACAGCAAATCCAGTCACGGGACCGCAGGGACCCTCACCCCCAGCAAAGGGCAGCCGCACGTACCAAAGCCGATGAGGCCCAGCGTCTCCCCGCGGATGCGGGCTGCCCCCGAGGCGACCTCCCGGATCTGCTCCACGCTCTGCACCCGCGTGCCCTCCCGCAGCGCCTGGTACAGCCACGTGTTCCTCCGGTACAGGTTGAGGACGTGGCAGAGGGTGGAGTCGGCCGTCTCCTCCACGGCCGCCGACGGGATGTTGCACACGGCGATCCCTGGAGAGGAGGAGGCGGCCTGGGGTGAGCGCCCCCTGCTGCCCAGGTCAGAGGCGGGAGACAGGGCTGGGGGCGCAGAGGCCAGTGAAGCCGCTTCTGAGGGCACAGCCGCCCATGGAGGCCTCGCTCACAGGGCCCCCTCAGTGCCACATTGGGGACCACGGGCAGCACCCCCAGGGCTGTGCGCCAGGCTTCTTCCCAAGCTGAGGGCTGGGGGCAGTGCATGGCAGCCATGGCTGCAGGGGCAGGGCAGCGGACCCCTCTTTACCACCCAGGAGGGAGGCAGCTCAGCGCGCAGGCACCAGTGCGCACCCGGGGCAGAGGTCACGAGACCTAGGCTGACAGCCCCCATCCTGGCCTCCCTCAGAAGGGCCCGAGCGCGGAGGGGCCGGACGAGAAGGCAGGCCCCGCGGCCGTCTGGGGGATGGGCCGCGGCCAGGGGCTCAGGCCCCCCAGGAATGGCTGCACCCGAACTCTGAGACTGAGCTCCTTGGGCCCAGCCGGCACCTCCTCCAGGACTTTCCAGGCGGGGGCGGGGCGCACCTCCAGGGCCTCTCCGAAGGCCACAGGGCTGGGCTCAGCACCCAGAGCCCCCTCAGCGCCTCGCCCTCCGCCGGGAAGGCCCAGACCCCACACGGCAGCTGCCGGGAGGCGGGTGCCCACAGCCCGCACCTCTGCACCTGCAGGCACTTTCCTCTGAGCAGCCGCCCCGGGCTCAGCGCTGACCCAGCCCTCGCCGCGCACTCACCCAGCTCGCCAGCTGCCTTGATGTCGACATTGTCGTAGCCGCTCCCTATCCGCACGATCACCCTCAGGGCCTTGAACTTCTCCAGGTCCTCCCGGGTGAGGGTGATGGTGTGGTACATCATGGCGCCCACGGCCTCGTTCAGCACCTGCGGGGGACACAGCTGCAGGCCCACGTCCCCGGCGCCCAGCAGGCGGAGCACAAGGTCTGGGACAGCTCCCCCGACCAGGGGCCTGCTGGTGACTGACCACCCAGGGGTGGGAGGGGCGGGGGGAGGGGAGGGGGCGGGGAGAGGGACCAGCCAGGGAGCCCTGGGGTGGGCCGGGGACCCACCTTCTCGTGGATCTCCTGCGTGGACTGCGCGTCACAGAAGGCCACGGTGGCCAGGTCCTTGAGGATGGGCATCTCCACCGTGCAGTCGCGGCCGTCCAGCAGCGCCACCAGGGGCCGGGGGTGCAGGGGGCCGTTCATGATCTGGGGGCGGATACCTGCGAGGAGCGGCAGGGCTGGGTGGGCAGGCGGAGGGGCCCGTCCCACACCCCGTGGGCAGCGTGATGCGTGTCCGGCACCCTGTGCGGGCCCGCGCCCACCCCGTCCTCAGCCTGTGGGGTCTGCAGGCCGCTGCACAGCCAACGGGGCGGTGCTGGGACCGCCGAGGGGCCTGGGCGGAGAAGGTAGGATGCTGCCTGCTGGGCCCTCGGGTGGGTCCAGTGCCTCTGACGACCTCACACGGAGCCGGCAGGAGCCACGTGGAGCTAACGCCATCGCCTCGTGGAACTCGGGCCAAGGAATCTGGTCAAGGCCACGCACACCTCCGTGGCCCCGCCTCGCACCCACCCGGCTCCTCACCGCACACTAAGAAGCCGCGCCCGAGGTGCCGCACGGTCAGGCCCGTGGCCTCTGCCCTGCACAGAGCCCCGGCACCGCGGCGGCCGGTGGACAGCGCTGACCGAGCAGACAAGGCCTTTGTCCTGGCCTCCGAGGACGGGGCGGGGGAGGGGCCGGCTCTCAAGCAGTCGGGGTCCCTCCCAGCCCGGGGGCAGCAGGTGAACACCAACTGCCTCCCCCAGGACCCGGACGCCCACCGCCTCGACCCCCTCAGCTGGCCCGTCCCCGGAGAGGCCCAGGTGTGCATGTAAGCGGGCGGGGCTCCCCCGAAGACCCGGGTGCTGTCTTGGGACAGGCCCTCAGACCCCAGCCCTGCCGGGAGGGAAGAGGGGAGCCGCCAGTTCCCGTGGAACCACCTTCTCATCTCCCTCAACACCACGCCTTCAGCCCGTGAGGGGACGGGGCGGAGGGGCAGGACCGCGCTGGAGGGGGGAGCCTGCCCGGCCACTAGCTCCCACGTCTGCCGAGGAAATGGTGAGCCGGCCCCCCTCTTCCCCCCCCCCCCCCCCCCCCGCTGCCCAGGGCCGGCTCCCCCGGGACAGGCAGTCCCTCCCACAGGGTGAGAGCCCCCGGACTGAGCCCCACAGGAAGGAGGGTCGATGGGACAAGGTTTGCAGAGTTCATGGTCACAATGAGAAACCCAAGTTGCTAGTTAAGCGCTACCACCCGGAAGGGTGGCGGGCACCAGGCAGGCGTCCGAGAGGCTGGGGGCTGTCACCAGAGATGTCATCCACAGCATCAGTGCTCGCGTCGCGTTACCCGGGAAACAAACGCCAGGTTGCCTAGCAATCACCTCCCTCCCGCCTTGGCGCCCCTCTCTCTGGTGAGACTCGGCCAGTGCCCTCACCCAGGCCGGGCAAGCAGAAGGCAGCGGGGCTGGGCCCTGAGGCCGGCGCCCCGACCTCGGCCCCAGCCCGAGACCCGGACGGAGCCGCAGCGGAGCCGCACGGCTGAGGGTGCTGCTGAGGGCTGGGCGGGGGCAGCTGGGCGGGTGGGCACCGCGTGTCCTGCGCGAGGTCTGGGGAGCCCCGCGGAGGGCGGCTGAGGCCGCTGCCCGGAGGAAAGGGGCTGCTCCCCAGGCCCGGAGGGTCCCTGCACCTGCCCGGGGCCGAGCACGCTCCGCAGGGCGCAGCAGCGGAGGCAGAGGGCCCCGAGCACCGGGAGGAGAGGGCCCCGAGCACCGGGAGGAGAGGGCCCCGAGCACCGGGAGGTGAGGGCCCCGAGCACCGGGAGGCAGAGGGCCCCGAGCACCGGGAGGAGAGGGCCCCGAGCACCGGGAGGAGAGGGCCCCGAGCACCGGGAGGAGAGGGCCCCGAGCACCGGGAGGCGAGGCTGCACCGGGCTCAGCGCTCTGACCGCCGGACGACCGTGAGTGCACGGGGTGACCGCCGCCTCGTGCATCCGGGTCTGTAAACACGACAGCAGGCGAGACTGCGGGAAACGGCAGCAGCTCGGCTGGACCGCAGGGTGGGGCGCCCGCTTTCCCTGTCGTCGGAGATTTGGGGGGAAATGCCACGGCACATGCTCAATGAGTCACCAAAGTGAGGTTTGTAGTAAAAGGCGAGGCTACCAATTCCCAGACACTGCTCCCCCCTCAGCGCCAGGCCCAGCGAGAACCCGTGTCGCCCTCACCCCGTTTCCCGGCCAGGGAGGAGTAGCGACACCCCCAGGGCCAGCGACTCCTGCTGACGCGCGTCAGAGGGTCCCGGTGGCCCTCCCTCAAGCTGACTGCTCCCTCCCTCAGCACAGGAAGGCCAGCAGGACGACCGGCTGGGACCGGTGGGGGGTGGACAGGAGCCAGGTGCCCGTCTTGCCAAGGCCTCGCACCAGGCACTGCCCACACCTCCTCCGAGGACGCTGGTCCAACCCGCACGGAGTCGCACCTGCCCCGCCCTCGTCCCATGGGCTCCCAGCGCCTCGCATGCAGCCTGGCGCCCAGGTCAGGTCTCCCCGGGCCGGGAACGTACCCCTGCACCGCCCATGCCCATCGAGCCTTCGGGGAGCTGGCCTTGCCGGGCCGCCCAGGGGACAGCTGCTGGGGAGACCCACCGGGTGGGTGAAGCCCCCTCAGCGGGTTTTGCGTTCGCGGCCGTCAGCTGGGGGCTAGGGCGGGAGCTGGCCACCGAGAGGACGGCCCTGGTCGGCAGATCGTGTCTTAAACGAAACAAGGGTCCCGGTGACAGGCGGACGGAGCCGGAGCCGGAGCCTAGACCCGTGGGAACCACTCACCCAGTTCAGCGAAACGCAGGACTCCCGCGCCGTCAGGAACACAAACACCTGCGTCCCTTTAACCGGCCCCCGGAGCGGGCCCCCCGGAAACTCCCCGCCCCCGGACCTCAGTCCAGGCCCACGCGGGGACCTGGGACCGGGAAAGGGACAGACACGTCTCCTTTTCCAGCAGAGCCGGGAGCCGTCATCGCTGCTCGATGGTCCCTGCACTCACACCGGCCCTCCGGCTGGGCGAGCCTCCCGGGGGCTCCTGGTTGGAGGGTCGGCTTCTCACCACCCGGTCCCCAGGGAGCCTCCGAGGCCCTTTGCTCCCAGCAGGGCCGGCTGAGCAGCACCCCCTCAGGCCCAGCGAGGAGGACGGCCGAACCCAGCACCGTCCACAGTGCAGCCAGGACGGAGGCTCCGCGTCTGGTTTTGGTAAAACGCTGCTTCCCCAAAGGCCGGGCCCCCGTGGGGGGCTGGGAGGGCGGGGCCTGGCCGGGGAGCAGCTGGTCCCAGGTGTGGGGTCCCACTGGCTTCCTGTCCAGGTGAGGCCAGGGACAGGCCCTGAGGGAAGGGCGATCGGCACGTTACTAGTCAGCACGGCTGGGCCACCCCAGCTGCCCCTGCAGGTTGGGCCACACCCCGTGCACCTCCCTTTACACAGGGCTCAGGGCGCAGAAGGAACACTGCAGAGAGCACCCCAGGGCCCCCTCCTCCAGGCAGCTCCTCCCAGCCGTGGGGAGAGGAGCCCGGGGACTTGCCGCTTTCCCTCCGAGCTGCGCTTTGCCGGGACCCGGAGCCGCCGCAGGGCCACAGGACGGAGCAGCGTCCCCCAAATCTGAGCCTCACCAGCGCCGGGCACTCGGGTTGGACCCCGAGGCCGTGTGCACGCGCTCTGCTCCAGCCCTGCCCCCTCGTGGGGACCCCAGTACTGGCTGCTGGGGTTTTTGTGTTTTTCTCAAATTCTAAAAACGTGCCACGGCAACAACACGGGATGTTTGAGGGAAATGAGGAGACGAAAGAATGATGCCCGAGTGGGGGTGGGGCTGGCACCGCCTGCCCACTGCCAGCCCATGTGCCCGGCTCCTGGGGGCTGATGGGACTTCACAGGAACCCCAGGACCCATGGTCAACCCACCGCCACACCACAGCCCCGCCCACCCCGACCCCCAAAGTGAGCGCCTGGAGGGTCCTCACACCCAGCGGGGGCTCTGGCTCCATCTAGAACTGGGGGTGAATTTTTTGGGTTCAGCAGGGCCCGGGAGAGCCCCTAACAGACTGAGGGCACCCCCACTCTAACAAGGAGGACACCCCCTTTCCTTCCAAAGCACAGGAAGCAGCGGCAGCCAGCAGGGGCGGCCGCCACCCCGAGCCCAGGCCTGCCCACCCGCACGGAGCCCTCCGTCACAGGCGCGTCCCCGGAACCAGGGGGACCAAGGCCGGGCGCCCCGAGGAGGGCACAGGAGGCCGCCGGGGCCCAGTGCCGGAAACAGACTGCCCCGCTGCTGCCACGCGGCCGCCGGGGACGGCGAAGTCCAAGGCTTTTTGCGGACTTTCCCGTGTGGCCCTGAAACCAAGGAGGAGAGGGGCTGCTCAGGCCCGGGACAGGCTGGCTAAGGAGCGTCCCCTCCGTCTTCTCCGCTCTGACTTCGTAGAACCCGCGTCCCTCAGCGCGCAGGCCCGCGCCGGCTCCGGGAGACCGCAGACCATCACGCCCTCGGGCCGAGCCCGCTGTGAGCTCGTGGCTGGGGGAGCGCCCTCTCAGGCAGGGCCCCTTCACTGGGAGCCCCGCTCCCGCTGGACACATCCCTCTGGCTTTGGAATTCCTGCCTCCTGGTCGGGGGACCTGAGTCTCCTGTCAGCACCGGCAGCTTTTCTCTTAAAAAACTGCCTGCCTGCGTTAGAAGGCTAGCTGGCAAAGGCAACACCTCTGGGTGTGGGCCGCCACTGGGCTGTCCCCCCATCCCAAAGCCAAGAACTAAGGGCAGAGCCAAGGTTGGCTGCGAGGTCAGTCTGGATGGAAGAGGCCGGGCAAATCCTGCCAGGCCCGACGGTGGGGGACCATCCCGCTGCCCGGGAAACAGGAGGCCGCGGCGGTGTGAGCTCCCCCCGTGGGCAGGATCCTGGGGGCCGGGCGGGGCGGGGCGGCCACACCCAGGCCTCAGCTCGGAGCCGGGCGCAGGAGGAGCGAGGGAGGCCCCTGAGGACAAAGAGCCAGAGCCGCGTCTGAGGCCAACAGGCTGTGGCCACAGAAGCAAGCGGAGCCTGTGATTTCCCGGATGCGGGGCCGATGTGTTTCGTGTTTTACTTGGAAAGGCTGCGCTGCGGGCGCCCCAGAAACACCCCCCCCCCCCCCGTGCAATGCGGACGGGACGCTTTGGCAGAGCGAGGGGAGTCCCTGCGGTTCCAGGGGCGGGACTGGCCTGACCTGGAGGTCAATGTCACCCTGCAGGGGCCGAGCAGCGGCGCCCACACCCCGAAGTAAAGGAGACCGACGCCCTCCTCAGGCGCATCCCGTGACTGGATGGGGTCCAAGCTGCACCCCAGGGGCCCCAGAGAAGCGGCGGGGAGGGAAGGGGAGGCTGAGAGCGGGCCCCTGGCAGCCTGAGCTCTGCTGTGCACCCGCTGCGCCTGCCCACCCTCAGCCCGGCCCACACCCCTGACTCAGGGGCGGGGCATCGCTGTGACAGCCGCTGCGGAAGGTTCTGTGCTGTGCCAGTCACCAGGTCAGCGTGTGAGGACAGCAGCCGCCCAGCTGTCACTCACATGGCCCCCTCCTCCGGCCCCCGGACCAGCAACCAGGAGCCTGTTATTTCTCCCGAGAAAGCCAACCGGGATGAAGCGAGTTCAGGGCAAACACGTGAAAACATCCAAACGGTGAAGGACTACAACCAGGCGGTACCCCAGACCCCCGCCCGGCCCCGTCCAGATGAGAAGGGAAAGGGAGCCAGACGGAGACTGAGATGAAGCGTTACTCAGGCCAGCTGTGACCCCAATGGCCGCGGCAGCCACGTCTAGATTTAAAGATCACTGTCTCCCATCTGCTCAGGGCCCCCGTCCGCTCAGCTCCCCCGCCCCCCGGTCCGCTCAGGGCCCCCGTCCGCTCAGGGCCCCCGTCCCGCTCAGGGCCTCCCTGTCCACTCAGCTGGCCTGAGCGAGGTGGGGCTGCCTTGTGAGGTCCAGTGTCTGGCCCTGAGGCCTGGGTGCTGCCCTTCAGGATGCGACCGATTCCAACAAACCCCAACCTGGCTGCTGATCCTACACCTGCAAAATGCCTCGTGCGCAGGTCAGCTCCTGGGGAGGCCGAGCTCCGCCCCACCCCGCGCAGATTTCGGGGAGGGTCATGCTGACATGCGGCAGGGAAGGCTGGCGGCCAGGGCTCCGGGACAGGCCATCTGACAGAGAAACGTATTTCCTGGCCGACTTCCGACGCCCCTGGCCTGCTGCCAGGCAGCAGAAACAATCACTAGCCCTCGGTCCGCAAACAGAGCGCTAACCATCACACACACAGCTCAGACGAAGAGCCCCCCAACCAGGGAGCGGCGGCAGAGGCGGAGGAAATGAGCAGGAAAAGGAGAAGAGCAGGCAGCGGGGCAGGTGCTCCTGCAGCAAACCCTTCCAGGACTTCAAGGAGGAGATAATCTTTCTGTGATTATGACCAAACCCTCCCGTTGCTTAGCAACACATAATTAAGGAATATGTTTTCAGATCCGCTTTTCAAGCCCAGCCATTATCAGATGAAATTACTGGAGCAACAAATGTCATCGCCATGCAAATCAGCGGGCTGCAGAGAAAGAATGTGTGACTGGAGGGAGGAAGCGGGCCTGGAAAATTATCTGACCTTCCTCCCGCCACACGTGGATTTTTTTTTAACAAAAGGAAAGTAAACTGTGTTCAGACTTAAAACAGAAACCCACACGTGAGACAAACACCAGACCCTGCAGAGACAGGACTCCGCCCGGCGCAGCAGGCCTTTCAGCCGGTCAGCGGCCAACATGCCGGCGAGAGGCTCCCGGGACCACCGCTGTCCAAGGCCCATCTTCACGCCACTGTCTTCACCTCGTAATAGTCATTCTGAAGAAATACACTCACTTAAACTGGATTCCATTTTTAAAAATTATGTTGGGGAGGCAAGAGAGGAAAACAGATTTACAGCTGGAACTGTGGGTAACGATCCAAGAGCTAAAATAAAAACGCTGGCACCCCCTGGAAGCTTACCCACAATGCCCCGGAAGCACCGCAGCGACTGTGGGCTCACATCTGGATGAGAAGAGAACCTCTGGGGGTCCTGTTCCCGACCGGGAAGCAGAAGCCCCGGCACCTCCAGTGCTTCTCAAACAGGGAGCCGCGGGCGGCACCCCTGCCTGGTTTCCTGCCCGACCAGGGCAGGCCCCCGAGGCGTGTTTCCCACGGTGGCGCAAGTCCTGGCCAGTGAGCGACACGGTCTATGGGGTGCCGGACAGCACCCCGCCTTCTCCAGAGCCCCCTAAGAACTGGCAGCTGCGCTCTGTTCCGAATGATCTGAGCTTCTCCCACACGGCCACGTTTCAGCACCAGAAAGGAAAACCCACAGATCAACGTGAGCTCGACCACAGAGTGGGAAGGCAATGGGGCCCGTGGGCCCCGGGGCCATCTGCCAGGCTGGGCACTGGCCGCGGTGCCTTATGGGTGTGTGCGGTGTGTGTGTGCGTGAGAGCGTGTGGTGTGTGTGCGGTGTGTGTGTGCGTGAGAGCGTGTGGTGTGTGTGTGGTCTCTCGAGCTTAGCCTGAAAGCGAAGAATGCCAGGACCCACTGTCGACCCCTGCCCTCCTGTCCCCTGCGGGTCCCTAGGAGGGAGGGCGGGGAGGAAGGAGGGGTGCATTACTTGGTTCTGGAGCAAGCATGGTGGACACGATGATGGGGGCCCCTGTCCGCCGGGCCACCTTCTGGTAGGGCGAGTGAGGCACGTGGAGGCTCGGACCGGCTGGCTCCCCGGGGACCAAGGGCTTCCGCAGGAGCTGGGCGCCGCTGTGGGGGCTGGGCAGGCTCCGTTCCCGCTTCAGCAGTTCCATGGGCACCGTGTACGCCGTGGAGTAGGCGGTCCTGGGGCCCGGGTTCGTCAAGGCCACCCCTGCCTGTGGGGGGTACGTGGGGCCCAGCCGCGCTGTCAGGGCGCAGGGGATGGGGGAGCTGTACCCAGAGTTGGAGGGGAAGTGGGGGGTGTGGGCACCCACCCCGGCAGAATAGGTAGCCGTCTCCAGGAGGTGCTGGGAGGGCGCGCTGGAGGGGCGGCGAGCTGGGTCTCCGCGGGGGGGTGCCGCCTGCAGGGGACCCACCGGCTGGGACTGCAGGCCCGCAGCGCCCAGGGAAGACGGGTCCCCGTGGAGCTCGCTGCGGTGGCTGAAGCTGCTGGAGCGTGTGCGGGGCGCGGGGCCCCCCGGACCCTGCCTCCGCAGCTGCATCTCGGTCCGGCAGTTGCTGGCCAGGCGGCTCAGGACGCGGGCCTGGCCCAGGTTGGGGGCGACGCACTTGATGTCGGCCTCCTCCAGCGTGGCCAGCACGGCCGGGCAGTCGAAGCCCTGCTGAAGCAGCGCCCCCAGCGTGGCCTCGGCCACCCCCTCGGCCCGCAGCAGCGCCAGGAACTCGGGCGGCGCGCTCCTCCTGCCCGCGGGCGCCGGGAAGGTCAGGTCGGCCTCAGCGCTCTCGTAAGCCAGCTTGGCGGAGACGCTCTCCTGTCCGTAGCCTCGACTGAGGGCGCCCGGGGCCGCCCCCGGCCCCCCTTCAGAGGCAGCGGCCCCAGCGGGGCCCACGACCAGGCACGTGGGGGCCGCCTGCCTGGCGGGGGCCGGATCCCCAAGCCTCTCGCCGACGTCCTCGTAGCCCTGGCCGGCGGGGTAGGAGGGCGCCTCTGCCCCGTACCTGCCGTGGGGGGCCAGCTCCCCGGCGTAGCGCGTGGGCGAGGGGGCCCTGCTCTGCGCCCGCTGCCCCAGCGCCATCGTTTTACCTGCGGGGTCCCGGTACAGGGGAGCTGCGTCCTGGGGGGCCGGGCCCCGGCCGTGCACGTGCTCCCACGTCACCCTGCTGCCGAGCACACCGTAGCCGGGCAGCGAGCGGCCCGGCCCCCGAGGCCCCTGCGCGGCCCCGGGCGGGTCGCCGTAGTAGTCCCGGGGCAGCAGGGCGCCGCGCGCGGCCATCACCGCCTGCCGGCTGTCGTAGAAGCTGAAGTCGGGCACGGAGCCCTTCCTGCCGGCCACCGCGCTGTAGAAGGCCTCGCGGCAGAGGTCGGGCGCGGCCTCATACCAGGACCCCTCTCTGCCCCCGTCCGTCAGCGAGCCGCTCCGGCCCGGGGCCTCGGCCACCTCCCAGGGGCTCTCGCACCAGCCGGCGGCATCCCAGCTCTGCGACCGCCCGACCCCGACAGGCCTGCTGGGCACCGGCATGGGCGGACGGCGGCCCGGCAGGGGGTCCCTCTGCACAAATCTTCAGACACGCGTCAAACCCGACTGGCTGCGTCCGAGCCCCTCGAGCTGGCAGGAGCACCCACGGCGGGTGTCCTATTGCCAAGGACGGCCTCAATTATTAATCCTCGGAACCCGAGAGGGCAGGCGGCCTGCCTCCCCGAGGGTGGGGGACAGTCTCCCCGCCCGCAGCCCCGCCCGAGCGCTCACAGGGCCCGGCTGCTCGGAGCGGATTAGGAGCTAAATAAAACCCTGAGCTTCCGTTCCTGCGACATCCACACGGCGGAAGCCCCGGCTCGCAGGCCTCCGCCCCGCAGCAGGAATTACCTCCACGCTCACCTCCCCCGGCCTCACCAGGGTGCTTTCTGGATGAGCACCGCCCCCTCCCAAAGGGGCCTGCCCCCACCCCTGCCTCCGAGCCCCTAAAAGGGACAGAAGGAAAGTAGGAAAAGACTTTAATGTCGGTCCAATCTTAATCCACCCGATGAAACGTTAATCCGCGGCGAACGGCTAAGAGCAGATTACATGGGAACAGGCAGGCTGGCGGATAAAAGGGCCCACGTCTCCAGAACGAGGCGCCCCTTGGTGATGAAGCCAGTGAATTCCAGAGCCCTCGTACCCGGACGGAAAACCAGCAGCACAGCCCC
Source organism: Eptesicus fuscus (assembly GCF_027574615.1). Classification (NCBI taxonomy): domain Eukaryota; kingdom Metazoa; phylum Chordata; class Mammalia; order Chiroptera; family Vespertilionidae; genus Eptesicus; species Eptesicus fuscus. Next base: position 59,850,449 of record NC_072489.1, on the reverse strand, counting down.
CGGACTCCTCACTGAGACGGGGCAGAGGTCAAGGGCTGTCTTCGGCCGCTATGGAGCCAAGCCAGAGGCTGCTCTTTAAAAAACGTGTTTTTATTGATGTCAGAGAGGAAGGGAGCCGGCAACGCGGGCCTGGGCCCTGACCGGAATCGAACCGTGACCTCCTGGTTCATAGGTCGACGTTCAACCACTGAGCCCCACTGGCCAAGCCACACAAAAAACCTTCTTTGATGTGAGAAATAGTGCAGATTTACTGTGAGGGAAGAGGGGTGCAGACCCGTTTCCAGGAACTGGAGGTGCAGGTAACGCGGGACAGCGCTGAAGGACAGCGCCCGCCGCCCGCCTCCCTGCTGGTCGGTCAAATTCTGTTTATCAGCACTTCCCCCAAAGCAGGGCTCTGGGACCACTGACCGGCTGTGGAATGGGCCCAAGTCTGTTTGGGGGTGCAGCCCGGGGACCCCAGGCTGTTATTTGAACGCTGTGGCCCCTATTTCTGACACCTAAATACCAACAAGGCCTCAAGGCAGCTGAGGAAATGCCCTCAGGCGGCGCAGACATCCCAACCCTCTCCCACACCCTCCGCCGCCGAGGCCGCGGGCAGAGAGAGGCATGGGGCAGACACGCTGGGTTCCGGGCACAGAAGCTGCTGTGCGGCCCGCATCCCGCTGCAAGGCCCGGCCCTCCTCGAGACAGTATTTCCTGGCTCACCAACAGCCCAGGACGTGTTCCCTTAGAACCGTGGTCGGCAAACTCGTTAGCCAACAGAGCCAAATATCAACAGGACAACGATTGAAATTTCTTCGGAGAGCCACATTTTTTAAACTTAAACTTCTTCTAACGCCACTTCTTCAACATAGACTCGCCCAGGCCGTGGTGTTTTGTGGAAGAGCCACACTCAAGGGGCCAAAGAGCCGCATGTGGCTCGGGAGCCGCAGTTTGCCAACCACGGCCTTAGAAGATACAGTGCAAAGGGCAGGCCAACGTAACAGAACGCCACCCGAACGGGGACAGCACTATCGGTTACAGATCTCCCTGGCACCGCTGGGCGCCTGGGGCGCTGGCGGTGGGCAGGCCCCGCCTCCGGGCTTCCGTCTCCTGGGCCTGGTTCACAGGCCTCCTCCCTCCCCGGCCAAGGCTGCAGACACAGGAAGGAGCACGCACAAGGCGGGTCCACGTGGAGACAAGCATCGGTCAGGACATGCCTTTGCCCGAGAAACACTGCCCACATCTCCCCCCCTCCCCGGCTCAGACTGTACTTAGGCCCCCAGCGGGGAGTCCGCCTCCACCCCCCACTGCCAGAGAGCCCGGCTGCGGGCCGGACACACAGCAGCAGTCCCGGCCCAGCGGAGTGACCCCAGACGGGGCGGGGCGTCTTTGACACCAAGCCTTTGTCACGGGTGGAATGTTAAGGCTTCAACACCTGCTGGATGTCCAGGTACCAGGCCCTGCTGTAGGCGTTCTGTCCCCGAAGGACGCGGCAGGCGGCTGTGATGATGTCACACCCGAGATGCTGGGGCCGGAAGAGGAGCTGGGCTGCCCAGAGCTCAGGGTGAGGGACCCCGGCCGAGCTCCAAAGCCAGCACTCACGGTCCAGAGTTCGGAGCCGACTGGGCTACTCCGCTGGGCAAGGAGAACCGCTGCCACTTTTCAGAAATTTCAAAAACCCCAAATGTCCCCGACTGTGTCACTGATAAAAGCAGCTGTTTGAGCATCAGAGAGGAACTGCTGAGAGACAACTGCCCCAACCCCTCATCAAAACGGGGTGCCGGGGCTCCTGTCAGCCAGGCCCAGCCGTTAGCCAACAGATGGCAGCTGCCTGAGCCTCAGCATTAGCGCTCCCGCTGTTCCTTCTCGTTCTTCTTGGAATAAAACCCACAGCAGGTGGCGATCGCGCCCCCAGCCGGCAGGCAGTCCCTTCCGAGATGTGACCAGAGCGAACCGTCTCCCGGTGGCTCCCCCGCCGCCCCAGCCTGGGTCTCAGCGGACGCCCGAGGCAGGCTGCCCGGAGGTGGGGCTGGGCCAGGGCACAGACAAGCTTCGGGGGCCCGGGTTCCCCATCCCACCCCGTCCCCACTTGGCAGCCACCCGGACTCCCTCGGCCGGGGCTCCAGTCCCGCTGAGATGACGGGTCTCCCCGTGTTGGGTGAAAACCCCGGACCAGACCCACGCTGCTCACCACCCGCAGGCCTGTGGGCACTGGAGGGTTCTGGAAAGGACCGCCTTTCTGAGAACCTCGTGGGGGCGACACCCAGCAAGACGGGCCCGTATCCGGAAGAGGAGCGAGTCCCCCAGACTGCGCTTCTGGTTCGGCGAGGACGCCCGCTGCAGAACGCGGTGCCCAGCAGAGCTGTCCTCTGAAACTGAGGGTGCACAGCCCCAGACACAGCTGCCCACCCCCCGTCCGAATGGCGACCTCGGGTTAGCGGCAAGACCTCCTGCAACCTCCTTCAGTTCCCTGCGGTGGGTCCTGCCGGTCCCAGGAGAGCCAGGAACGCAGGGAGGGGCGACCCTGAGCTCAGTCCTAGGGAAACCCCGCGAGCATGCCAGTCCACAGGACAGAAGCCCCTCGGAGAGGGTGGAGCAGAAGGGCAGGTCTGGGGTCAAAGCCTCACTCCTTTTCATAAAAAAAAAAGAAAAAAAAGAAAAAAGAGGCACGTGGTGAAACTGGGAACCCGAAGGCGGGCTCGCGTGGCTAACGGCCTCACTGTCCGTCCCCCGCCGCCCAGTGGTGTCTCCTCGGGGGACAGCCAGACCACCTTTGGGGGCCGTGCGGCCAGCCCTCCACTTCCTGGGGCCCCGGGGCCACGAGGCACAGCAGCGGAGAGCGAAGGCGGGAGGAACCCGGGGCGCCTCCCTGCGCCCGTGGCTGGGCCGGGCAGCCCGACCCCTCGGCTCCAGGGGACGATGTGAGGTGAGAGGGCCTCACGGCTCCGGAGTCCCACTTCCCACTTTTCGCTGAGTCCAGACGGCTGGTGTGTTCCTGCCAGCGTCTCAGAACTTACGTTTACAAACAGCTTCTGCCTTTAAGTTGTTCTTCCTCTGTCCCTGCAGTGTCCCCAGCAGAGCCACTCCCGTGAAAACCGGCTCGAGAGGTGGACACACTCCCAGGTACCTGGAAGCAGCAGGCGCCGGGGGGCAGGTGGCAGGGGGGCGGGCGGCAGCAGGAAAGCCAGGAGAAGGGAGGAGGCGCCAAGCGTTCCTCCGTCACCTTGTCTGGGTGCCTCCATCATTCCTACCCACCAGGGCCCAGCTCAGACAGCCCACCTCCTCCTGGAGGCCTCCTCCATCCACCCTCCGTCACTTGACCCCTGGTCCACGGAAGTCTGCCACCGTCACGGTGACACCGCCGTGCAGACAGCGCCAGGGTCCGAGCGCACAGCACGCAGACCTCTGCTCCCCGAGGGAAGACCGACTGCCCACCCCTTGGAAGCATCGGCCTCACCCAGCCAGGCGCGAAGGGGAGAGAAGGCCCTCTTGGCACACATCTTCTCCGACCAGGACTCGACGTCCCACCCCTTCCCGCGAGCGAGCCACCCAGCAAGAGGGACCGGAAGTGCAGAGACCACCAGCCGGAGCCACGGATGCGCAGAAGGCGCCCCCTTCGCCCCTCCCGCGGCTTCCAGCCCCGCTGGTGCGGAGCCAGTTCCTGCCTGGGCCTGGCAGGGGAGCTCGGGTCCCAGAGCCACCGAGTCCCCTAGGAGACCCGGGAGCCGGGCTCTGTGGGCAACAGTCACCCACATTTGGGACCCGCAGCAAAGAGCGGAAATCGACCAGAAGCAGGGGTCTCATTTCTCTGCGCCCCACTCCCAGGTTCTAGAAGGGAGAGGGAGAGGCCGTAGCAGTCTTGGGGTTCTAGCTACAGTCACCCCAAACACTGGTCATCAGGTTGAGCTGTGGGACGTGTCCCTGCCCAGGGACCTCGATATTGTGGGGGTGCTGTCTGCGGGACTACAGAGGCTGCCCTGCCCTTGGGCCTCCTGAGACGAAGGAGGCCTGGCCGGAGACGGGCACCTGGCTCTGGGAGGGATGTCTGAGGCCAGAGGGCGGGCACTGTCCCTCCGAGGGGCAGTGACAAGCCGGACGCACCGAGAGCACAGAGGCCGGGGGCCAGCCAGGCAGCGGGAGGTTTGCTCCCAGACACTGGCAGGGACAGGGCGCTGCCCACCTGGGCACAGGGGAGCCCCGCGGGATGGTGGGGCGAGAGCAGCAGCGGCAACACAAAACCAAGACCACGTCACCCTCCCTGGCCCTCGGAGGGGACACGGGGGGAGTGGACGCGGGCGGGCGGTGTGGACACGCCGCTCTTAGAATTGGCGAGTTTAAATAACCCTGCCGTGTGCAGAGCCCAACAGCGCATGGACAGGAGCGGAGAGAAGCTGAAGGCTGCATTTCACAGACGCTAAGCAACGGAACTACTGTACTTCCCGGCGTATAAGATGACTGGGCGTATAAGATTTTCCTGGGTTAAAGAGTCGTTTTATACGCCGGAAAATACGGTATATTGGACTATATTGATGGGATTAGACATAATGAATTAGATATATTGGACTACCATATTTTCCGGCGTATAAGACGACTTTTTAACCCAGGAAAATCTTACACGCCCAGTCGTCTTATACGCCGGAAAATACGGTAATAAAACATTCAACCTGATTCTCTCCTGCAGAAAGCGAGGGCCTGCGCCTCCAAACTGACCTTAAAACCAAGAACGGTGGCCCGGTGAGGAAGGCACGCATTTCCTTCCTCGCAGTGACTTCCACGAGCTTCGCCTTGACTGCCCTTCCTTTGCCGACCTCCATCGCTGACACAAGGGCTCGGTTCTAGCATTATCGACATTGTCTAGCTGACTGTTGTATATTTACATAGCTAAGGTAATTATCACTAATCACGTAATTACTGGAAATGTGGATAATTGCCTGATTCAAACATATAATTATAATGTATAGCAACATTATGAATCCCATTTTAAATATCCACATTTTGGAACTATTTGGAGATATTTATTACAAATGATTGTGGACTACCTATAGACAGCCAGCTTCAACACTGTTTCTTTTTTTTTTAATCCTCACCCAAGGATATATTTCCCATTGGTTTTTAGAGAGAGTAGAAGGGAGTGAGAGAATGAGAGAGAGAAAGGGAGGGGGGGGGAGAGGAGAGAGAGGGAGAGAGAGAGAGAGAAAGAAATTCATCAATTGGCTGCTTCCCACATGCGCCCAGAATGGGGACCGAACCTATAGCTCAGGTACCTGCCCTTGACTGGGAATCAAACCCGAGACCCTTTGGTGCCCGGGCGACCTGCGCCACCACAGCACAGTGACAGATCACAACGCTGACTGGCGCAGCCCGTCCATCATGCCAGCAAACACCCACAGAGGGAAACCAAGGCCTCTGGCCCGGAGCAGTCTGCCTGCAGGCCCTGCTCCCAGGCATCTCGATGGCTGGGTATCAGGCGTCACAATAAAGCCGAGAACACGGACACACGCACACAGGAGGGCTGCTGACACCAGTCACCGCCGGGCCTGTAGGTCACCTCACAAGACCACTGTCCCAGCGGGCCGGGATGGAGGCCACAGAGCAGCCGGAGCACCTGGGCCTCCGCCCTGTGCGTGACCTCGAGCCCCGACATCCGGGTGAAGGCGCCTTCCCCTGGGCAGATGCTCCACCGGCTCATCCATACAGGGAGCCCACGCAGGCGTTCTGCAGCGGCTGGTACTCATTCAGCAAATGTTTGGGACCACAATTTAGAAGTCACTGTGAGAGAGAATTCTGGGGTGTCTACCGGAGGGTGTGCTGTGGCGAAATCTCAGGATGTGTGACTGCTACTGTCTCAGGACCACGTTCACGATGCAGGTGAGACCGAAACCTCCGTTATAAGAAATGGGCAGGAGGCTGGCGACCCCTGCTTGGCGCCCTCCAACCCCGTTCTCTGCTCTGATCGCACCCCTAGACAACTCCGGGCTTGCGGGTGTGGGACCGGCCCACCGACATCCCTGACACCCACCTTGGGACTGTCCCTGGAGCTTTCTGGAACTGGAACAGGACCTAATGGCAGCTCCTTTCCACCGAAGGTCAAAAGAACATTGAAAAACCCCTCCCCAATCAGGTGAACCTAGGTTACGGGATGTTGTACAAACCACTGGCCCGAGGTGTGGCCTGATGTCACATGATGTCAATGCTTTGAAAGGTCAGAAGGCCCTGGAATGCCCGGAGATTATGGAGACCGAGAGACAGAGGGCTACCCGCTGCTCCCTGCTGGGCTCCGCACAGGCACAGCGCGGCTGACAGGTGGGCAGGAGTCTCTCTGCGAGGGTGCTGGCGCGAGGCCCAGTTCCCGGGGGTGGGGGGCGGGGGGTGCAGTGTCCGCGCAGGAAAGGATGCTAAGGAGATCCAGGCCCTGGGCCTTCAGAGCGGACTGCGCTCTCACAGCTCCGCTCCGAGGGTTCTGGAAAAGCCCGCCCGCCCGCCCTTAGGCCTGGCACTTCCAGCTGCGTCTCTACAGAAAGAAAGCAAAGGCAGCAGCTATGCCGTGGGAGCTCCCACTGAAGGGACACCACTGCCGCTGGACCAGCCTATCAGCCTGTGTGCGTGGACATTTTTAAATGTTTTTTTAAAGAATGCGTAAACCCCAACCTCTGCACCCCGCAGAACCCCAGGGAAGTGGGGACAGCGTGCTCTTACATTCCGGGGTCTCTCGGGCGCACCGCCACTCGGCAGAACGCGGCTCTGGATGCCTCCAACGCCCCCTCCCCAGTGGCTGGGGCCACGTCTACCCGGAGAACACTTCTATATGGACAACTGGTGGGGTACGCACTCCTGTCCGAGTTAGCGGGCCGACCAGCGTGGGGGCCCTCGCTGGAGCGGGCTCCCACCATTGCTGTGACAAGCCTGCGGCGAAGTCACCAGTGAGCACGCGGAGCCCCACGGAGCGGGCCTGGTGCCCGGGGGCGGCGCGGGCCATGCCGGGATGGCCCGCCCCGCCCGGACTAGGGGAGGGTGCCGCTTCCTCCACATGGCCGAGTGCTGTGGCCAGGCTCCCGCTAGATTTTAATCACGTCTGTTTTCCTCTCACGGCGGAAGCACTCCCAGGCACCCTGAGATGCCAGGGGTGCGCACACCACGAGGGCAGCGCTGGGCTCCTCGGGACCAATGTGTAATTCATCCTCGCAAACATCTTAATTCGAAACAGAGCAAGTCCGGAAACTTCAGGAAGTAAAAAAGATGGCTCTAATACACAGGTCTTTCATATGCAAATGGTCTCAGGCAAGTGGAAAAAATGGACCTTGAGGCCTACTTCCTCCCCAGCTTCCCTCCTGGCCCACCGACCGGGAAGCCAGGCCTCGACCTCTCTATGCAAAGGTCAGGCCTGCTGACCACAAGGCCAAGGCCGGAGGTGCCTGAGGGCGAGAGGCGCTGGGGTCTGAGGGCCCTCGGCTGGGCTGTGGTGCACAGTCCGGCCAGGGAACCAGTTCCCGACAAGGGAGAGGTGAGACCGGTGACCTGGTCCCGACGGAGGGCAGGGCTGCGCGACTTTGGCTGAAAACCACCCAGCACGCTGGCTCTTACCTTCACAAATTCTGTCCAATCGCTGGCGCTTGACTTTGTGCTTATCCACAAGGGCCATTCTTTGTCGGACTTTGCAACTCTGATTCAAAGGCCAAGCGGTCCTCCAAGAACTTAGGGGGACGGGCAGGAGGCTGCGGGCATGACGCCACTATGAACCCTGAAACAAGGAGAAAAGAGCCTTACTCTCCGGACACCGGGGCACAGGGCGACAGGTCAGGCAGGACGCTGCTCTTCCCTACGGGGACCTGCCACCTGGCGCTCGCCCTCCGCCCTCACTGCACACAGGTGCCCGTGGCAGGAAGCGCCCAACAGGCTCAGAGCGAGTCCTTGTCCCCACAGCGCTGGCCGCCGGCATCGGGCCTCTTGCTGTTAACTTCAGGCTGGAAACAGCAATGAGCAACTGACCTGCAGCGGGAGAACTTGTCCTCCACGCCAGAGACAGCACAGCCCTCCGGACCTGTCCTGTGCGTCTGCGACCCCAAGGCAGAGCCGCAGGGGGGCAGGCGCCGGGAGCACCTGGGGAGCGGGCCCAGGTCCACTGGCACCGGGATGCCGGCACCACCTGCAGCTACATGAGGCTCAAGGCCTTCTGCCAGGTGCTTCACAGGAACTGCCCGCACTGCCCATCAGGGGTCAGGGGTCAGCTGCGGCGGAGGACAACACAGCCCTTGGCCACCACGGCAGGAGAAGGGGACAGAAAGGCCCACGCCTCCTCACCGGGCTCAGTGCCATCTCCCAAGCCCTCCTTGCATGTGGAGGGAGCAGCGAGCCATCCACGAGGGCAGCGTCCGGGCGGAAGGGCTGGGGATGTGGGAGCCTCCGAAGGAAAGCCACGTGCCACCCGAGGAGGAGGAGGGAGCCCGTGGCCTCTCGCTCTGGGAGGCTCGAACCCTCACTTCCAGCTCATCCGGGGACCAGCCGAGACCATACTGTTACCTGCACCCGTGTCCCAGCTCTGAGCTCGCTGCTGCAGCCGTAGCTGGACAGTAACCACAGAGGAAAAGGTGTCCCAGTCACCAGCCAAGGAGGGCCAGGCGACACAGGTGAGGCCCCAGGGCCTCTGTCCCAGGCCGGCAAGCAGGTGTGACTGTGGAAAGGGAGGTGGCTTATGGCCCATGGTGGTTGACGGCTAATTTCCCAGCAATGACACTGAAAAGGCACCCCAAAGATTTATGGCAATAATTATGTGGTGTGTTTTTAAAAATATGTATTTTATTGATTTTTTACAGAGAGGAGGGAGAGGGATGGAGAGCTAGAAACATCGATGAGAGAGAAACATCGATTAGCTGCCTCCTGCACACTCCCTACTGGGGATGTGCCCGTAGCCAAGGTACATGCCCTTGACCGGAATCGAACCTGGGACCCTTCAGTCCGAAGGCCGATGCTCTATCCACTGAGCCACACGGGTTAGGGCTGTGTGGTGTTTTTTTAAAAGAGTGAGACAAAAGCACAATGCCTGATCCCATAAATAATCAAGGCAACATGAATCCAAGAGATGCCCGAACTCTTCCCAAACCCGGAGCCCTCACCCCGCGTGGCCGGATGGGCCAGTGAGGTGCAGGCAGCCCTCAGCGGGCCACCAGCCGGAAGACCTGGGTGATGACCATGTGGTGGACTTGTCTTTTAAATTCTGGTTCTTTATGGAAAGCCCATCATGCGCAGTGGGGAGGGGGATGGGCACCACAGAGGATAGGACCCGGTGGGCCCCGGGGGCACTCGGCCTGCCCAGGGCTTGGGTCCGAGCTCTGACCAAGGTGCCGTGGCCCAGCAGAGGGGTGAGAGGGTTAATCAGTTCCCATTTGTGAAGCGCCTCAGGTGAGGAGGACAGCGTCACTCTGAGCAGGAGGGAGCTCACACCCTCCTCCCCCAATTCCCCGGGTGAGGCACAATCATCCCTTCCGCTCCCTATGAATTTTAATCTGTATAATTAGAGGCTTCCTGAAAAACTGATAGCAGGATCTCTCGATTACGCAATCAAAGGGAAGACCAGGCATCAGTTTATACAAATCAACCGTGTCCTACTATTTATAAAAAAAAGTTTTTAAAAAGCAACTGACTTGTGTGCCTGGCTTTCTGAAGGGTGAGGAGGGGCGAGTCCTGTGGCCGGCTCTCCTCGGCCCCTCCGGCTGTGGGGCCCACCCTGTCCCAGGTGGCCACGCGGACAGGGAGTCTGGGTGTGTGTGGTCTGGACTTGGTGGTAGTAACCTCTGATTTGTGTCGCTTCGATCCCCTCCCGCGGTATTTCTTTTGAAGCAAGAATTTATGAAATGTGACATCTGTCTCCTGAAGGAGCAAGCTACTGCATGGACTTAATTAACACAGCCCTCTTCCGGGCGGACGGCAGGCACAGCCCCCCGCGGAGCTGAGCTGGAGCAGTGGTGTCCACGCCGAGGCCAGCACCCTGTCCCCCGCGCTGGCCCTGGGCTCCCTCGGCAGTGCCTGCTGAGAGCCAACCCCCACTTTCACTTTCTGCAGGTCCACACGCCTAAGTCCGGAACCTCCTGCCCCTGGATTGATCACCCGACCAGCACCTGACGTGACGCAGTCGCTGTGGAACCGGTGAACAAAGGCCACGCAGGGAAGAGGGGGGGCGTGCTGTGCTCCCCCACTCTCACAGCAGTGGTGGCTTTGCAGGTGGCAGAAGGTTCTGGAACCTCCCTGGGGATAAGCAGGCCCGTTTCTGGAGAAGAGGGATCACCAGAGTGGCTGTGAGGGTCAGACGTGCAAGGGAGGACATGCCACCCCACTAGGTGCCCATGGGCACGTGGGTTACTCTGAGCTGAAGGCAACCGAGACCCAGCAGACCTGAACACAAGACGTCTCCCTGCGCTGCGAGAGTCCGGTGCCCAAACCTCTGCTCTTCCCATCGGCCCGTGCGTCACCCTCCACCCCGGCTGCCCACGCCCCGTCCCACTCCCGAGCTCAGGATGGCACAGAAGCCTCACCTGCCGGGCTGGCCCTCGGCCCCGTATCTCTATGGGGCTCCTGTACAAACACCCCCTGTGCTTTCCCCGTCAGTGTCTGTCCACCTGGCTAAGACCAGCCAGAACCAGAGGAAGGACGGAAACGTTCTCCCCAGCGCAGAGCACTCTGGGGGAAGCAACCGACCGCCAAGGCCCGCCTGCGCCTTCCTGGGAAGACACCCCCGGACACAGGCCCGGCGCGGGCTGCGCGCCCTCGCTCCTGCTGGCAGGTGCGCCTCGGCGGAACCCACGAAAGGTCAAAAGGCAAGTCAGGTCTTCTCAGCAGGGACATGCGCCAAGGCCGAACCTCACAACCACCCGAACCCAGCCTTCGCCCCGAGGGGGTCCAGCGGGTTCCTTAGCCGGAGAAGAGTGTGATCTGGGCTGAAAGGTCTGCGTTGGGAATCAGCGTGCTGAGCGGGGAAGACGCCGGAACCGACAGCCAGATGCCCGTTTAGTGCCGGAAAGAGGACCATCCCATGTGGGCTCAGAGGGAAACTGAGGTGTCAGGAGAGAAGAGGGGGGCAAACAGGAAGGAAAACACTTGGTTGCACAACCGCTGCTGGGACAGAGAGTGCAAAATGGAAGCTCCCAAAGGGAGGGCGAGAGCATGGAGGCTCCCTCCCCCGACCAGGTCCAAGGCCTGGTCGTCACTCGATGAGGACCAGCCGGCCGCCCAGCCTGCCGGGCGGACCCACCACCGGGCGCAGGGACCCAGGCCCCGCTGCTGCGCGCACCGAGCATCCCGAAGACCTCCCGGTCCTTTGTTCTAGTTCCTCGTCTTCACAGAGATGAGAGCTGAAGTTCCCAAGTAACGACATCTTTCGAAAGGAGAATTCTGCTAAACCAGTGGACGCGAGGACAGCCTTCGATGCCGCTCAGGAAAGCCACCGAGCTCTGTGCTAACCGGCACCGGGCCTCACATGCGCAGCGGATCCTGTCAGCACAGGCGGGCAGGCGACTGACCTCCCAGGATACACTCCGTGTTACACTGGGGGCAGGGTTAACGTTCGGGAGGCTGAGACGATCCAACAGAAGTACAAAGGCTCCCAGGCTCCCAGCAGGCCCCGGGGCACAGGGACCCCCTTTCAGAACCTGGGATCCTGGAGGGACACCACGGCTCCAGGGTCCCCTGCACCACAGGCGACAAGGCTCGCTGATGTGTCAGGCTCATTCCCCAACCTGTGAGGGACCCAGCGGAGTAGCAACAGCGCTCAACACAGGGGAGCCCCCCCCCCAATCGGCAGGGCCTGCGCTCTAACAGTGCCTGCAGCATGCGGGCCGCCCTCTGCCTCAGCTAGTCCCAGCTCAGTCCTGGGTCCTCCGGCTCCTTTAAGAACCTGGCCCACCGCTCAGGCCAAGCAGGAGCAGCGGCCCTGGGCCGGGAGGACGGTGGTGGGATCCTCCGAAGGCTCTGAAGGCTCTTGGGTCTCGTTCAGTAAACTGGATCCGAAGGACCAATTAGAAACCAGATCTAACAAAACCCGTGTCCGGGGGCTCGGGGACCAGCGAGAAAACCTGGCCCGGGGTTCACCAGCAGACTTAGCTCCACAGCTAACAGTCATTAGAAGTGCTCTTTAAGGGATGAAACGGGACCCTGTGGGATGAGACTCGTGGGCGCCCACGAGCCCCTCCTGCTCCTTGGCTACTGGCTCAGTAGCTTGCAGCCTATTTCTTTATTTTTTTGCCCCCCCCACCCCAAGTTAAAAACAGGCTTTAGACACCAAGTGGCACAAAAGGTGTGCAGGGCAGCCTCCCCCCACAGCCCCACCCCTGCTAGGAGGTAAGCAGAGGACCCTTAACCACACTCAGGCTCCATGCTGGCTCCGGGAGCCCGGCCTGCCCGCCACTCAAGTCCGGGCTGTTTATCTGTCCCCAGGGAAGGCCCAGGAGCAGCCCAGCCCTCGGGCGGCAAGGTCACACCCCGGTCACTTGCCCTCCATCGGCTCTGTGGGCCCCACCCTCTGCTCCCGGGGCTGATGCAACAATGGTCTCAGACAGACGCACAGACACAGTTACAGTCCACCACCCTTTCCCACGCCTGCGCCAGGCGCTGCGGGTTTAAAACGCCAACACACCGTATGGTGGGGACCCCAGACCAACCGCTAACACTCTGCCCTGGAGCACAGGAACACGCTCACCGGACTGGATTAGTATCTGTACATGTAAAGAGGTAACATGCTGATTTGTGGTTTACGGCGTCCCAGTCACAACCAGTCTGTGGGTGGGGACGGAGGTGGACTTCCGCCCCCAGCGCTGATGTCACGCTGCCTGTGTGCGCCCCCGCCCAGCACTGAGGTGAAGCTGCCTGCCTGCATCCCCAGCTGGGACATGACACTGCCTGCGTGCGTCCCTGGTCAGCACTGATGTGACGCTGGGGGGGGGGAGTGCTAGCCTTGACGGGGGACCTCAGGCTGCGCCCCCTGCCCAGAGGGGTTTGATGGGGGTGGGGCCGGCCGGGTCTGGGTCTCCTGTGTTTTTGAAGTGCGTGCCTGCGGGTGGTGGGCGGGGACTTGACTCTAGGTCCCACAGCGCGCCCCAGACTATGACAGGAGGGAGATTTTATATACATTTTACTAATTTTCTTTCATCTCTGACAATTCTATTACAGAGAAAGGGCAAATAGCAATATTAAAATATTTCTTCTAATTAATTCCCTTTTAATGTGCACAAATTTCGTGCACCAGGCCACTACTACGAGTATAAAAACCATCCCAACAATTCAGGGCAGACCAAAACCTGCCACCCAGTGGGTGTTAGATAAGGATCTTGGGCCTGTGCCCTCACTCTTTGCACCTGCCCCCTCTCCCACCCAATATTCTTTGGGGCTTTGAAGGAGACACAGGGAGGAGCTGTGCAGACCCACAGTTGCCCCCGAGCTCGTCCTGTCAGAGAACAGAGAAAGCGAGTCTGAGCGCGTGGAGGCCGCGCTGGCGGGGTGGCCTGCGAGGTCAGAGGCCATCACAAGAGGAAGCAAATGCAGAAACCACGCCGGACGAACCACCGAGACAGCAGGGACCAGAGCAGGAGCGATCCTAACGGGCTGTGTTGTGTGTGTCATGATGAGAATTCAGAGTTGTCTTCGCTGCTGAAGAAAGCGAGACCCTCCCGTGTGAAGGATTTCCACACCCTTTAAAAGCAGTTGACTTAAAAATATGCTTTAGAAATAAATAGTTGTAATAAAGCATCCTTTAAAACAAAAATGATAAAGGCAAATAAGCTTTCATCGCATGGAGAGGGAGGGGTAGACGGGCCTCCCATGTGCCTGGCATTGGGACTGAGGAACCACGAACACAGGCTTTTCTTCTGGCCCCGTTTCCCTCCCCTTGGGCAGGAGTGGTCAAGAAGACCAGCGGAACGGGGCCCACCCTGACCTTGACCCTGACCCGACAACTCATCCTTTGCTGCATACAGAGAGCAAGAAATCTCTGCAGAATGCTCACACCAAGTGAGGAAAGTGAACACCGCTCAGAGGATGCATCCAGAACGTTAGAAAGTTCTCAGAAAATGCCTGCAGACAGGCCTCCGCCCCGGGGAGGTCGCTCCAGGGCCCAGAGGTCGCCCGAGGGTGGTATCTCCGCCTGTGATACAATCGTGTAGCCACACATGTCTGCTGCATGGTGCGATGCGGGTGAAACCACAGATGAAGCAGCTGATAGCCACTGAGGGCGGGCCCGGGGGCCACACCGGCAGGAGCCAGCTGTGTGGACGCCACTGCTAAGCTTGTGCTGAACTTGAAAATACAGTCTAAGGAGCGGGGTGTAGGGCGTGGGGAGTAGTAAAAAGTTAACTTTTTTAAGGCAACTCTGGGTTATTTGGCTTATCCTAACATATGAATTATACTTGTATTTAAATGTCTAATAAAGACAATTACAGGAATAAGTTGGTTATCAGCCCTAGCCGGTTTGGCTCAGTAAATAGAGCACCAGCCTGTGCACTGAAAGGTCCCGGGTTTGATTCCAGTCACGGGCACATGCCCAGGTTGGGGGCTTGGTCTGACGTGCAGGAGGCAGCCAATCAGTGATTCGCTCTCATCACTGGTGTTTCTCTCTCTCCCTTCCTCTTTGAAATCAACAAAAATATAGTTAAGGAAACCTTTTTGAACAAAGAGTGATGATGGGATCTTAAATTTTTAAACATCACATTGTCGGACCCGGAAGACGCCTGCCTCTGGGCGGCTGCCGCTGGAACGGACGCCTCAAAAGCTCGCTGTCTTCTCGGAGCAGCCCCCTCCCTCGGGGACACAGCCCTCCGCGGTGTGGAATCCACGGGAGGGCATGCTCTCTGCACCCCGGGCTGGCTCACAGCGTGTGTGTGTGTGTGTGTGTGTGTGTGTGTGGAGCTGGCTTCTGTCCCAGCCCTTCCCAGAGCAGGCCCACCCAGAGGCCTGGTGCCCAGCGACGGGGCCCTGCGGCCAGCAGAGGGCACTGCACGCCCTGCTCGGCCTCCGAGGCTGTGGGCTTGAGCTGCTTGGCCAGGACCCCTTCCGCCCGCCCCCCCCCAGCTCCTGTCCACCCCAACTTGGCCTCTTGGAGAGCCCGGAGCAAGTTCCAGGTACCCCGGGAGAAAAGTCGGGTGGTTCCAGGATGACACGCTGCATTTTCCCTCAGCCTCAAGATGCAGAAGGGACGGGCACCTCCCACCGCCCTTACGGAAAACCTGCTCAGGCCTCAGGCACACCCAGCCAGGGGCAGAGGGGCAGAGGGGCAGGGGAGTGCCGGTGGCCGGGGCCTGGGGCTGTGAGCCCCTCCATGGAGCAGAGGGCTCACTCCCGGGCTCGGCCCCTGACGCAGGAAGGCCACAGGCCGCCCTGAAGGATGAGCTTTCACGGTTCAAAGACCCGTCCACGAGGAGTGAGCCACAGTGACGGGAACGGAAAGCAACTTGGCACAGACAGTTTACAAGGAACGGGCTGGGGGACTGGCAAAGGCCTGCCAGGGTCCCCATGGCAAACCACCGTTTCCGGCTCAGGCACACCTGGCCAGCTGGTGACCTCAGCTCCCTCACCCCGGGGTGTTTGCTGCGAACCTTGGACGCCTCAGAATACACCACCGCCCCAGGGACGCTCGTTCGGAGGGAGGAGGGGAGAGTGGGTTTCCCAGGAGCGGATGCCGGCGGCAGCGACAGCGACAGCGGAGGGAGGGCTCCCTCTCTGGCCCCTCCGCCTGCCAGGCCAGCCACCCCAGAGGGGAGCCGACCTCGCCGGTCTTTCCTGATCACCAGGCTCGAAGAAGTGAAACACAGAGGCAGCGCACCACCCCTGCCCCCACCCCTGCAGACACCCACAAGGTTCCGGCTGGAGAAGGAAAGGAGGGGCTGGTGCAGCCCATCGGTGCGGACGTAGGGGACACACATGTCCCACCCTCCACAGGACCAGCATCCTCTCAGCACCACGCGAAGCTAAGGTTGCCATAGCAACAGATGCCCCAAGGAAATGGCTTATTCTTGGCCTGACTTGGCAGGTGATGTTCTGAAAGGACCCACACGTGGAGATCCGAGTGCCCCACCTGAGCTGACTCCGCCTTCGCAGGCCACAGGCGGACATCACAAGCCTCTCTCCACCTTGTTCCAAACCACATCGGTGGGACTCACTCTGCCCTCTGTTCACAGCCCACTTCGGGGTGGACAACCCAGGGAGGCGTGTGGGCCACCTGGCAGGCCAGGGCGAGGCTGAGAGGCCCGCAGGCAGGCCCGGGTCAGAGGCTGCCTGCCTGCAGGAGCGCCTTCAGCCGGGAGGGCCCTCAGGCGTGTGGTGGAGATGAGTTACCAGAGGAAATGATGGGTGGCTGGGTGCTTGGTCCATTTTCAGAAAGCAGGTGTCTGGAAAGATGATCTCAAACACAGACAGCAGGAGAGCTCCCTCCAAACCCACCGCCTCCGGAAGCAGCAGGGACCGGCCTTGGTCCCAAGTTCAGCGGGGAGGGGATCAGAGCAGCTGGGCGGGGCCCAAACAGGCGCCTGAGTAACCTGCAGGCCAGCCCGATGCACCGGGAGAGCCGCCCCTCCCCTCCCACAGCGCAGCGCACCACCCCCGCGTCTGAGGGGCCAGCATTTAGGGCCACGAAACGGGAGTGCCCCGTCTGCCTGGGGCGGCCAGCCTTGATTTCAAATGAGGTGCCGCTTGCACAACACAGGGTCCCCGCGGTCCAAAGTACAGCTTTCCCATGAACACCTCCGTCCGCAGACGTGGCGTAAAGCTGAGGAGCCATTATTAATTTACTAGAGGCCCGGTGCACGAAATGTGTGCAAGGGGCTCGGCCCTCGCAGCCCCGGCTGCCTCACCCCTTGCCCACTGGTCGTTCCGGAAGGTCATTCCACCGTCCAGTCTAATTAGCTCTTTATTATATAGGATATGGGTAATTTTTTGAGCACTCCCACACCCAAAAGTAACCCACCAAATCATAACCCTAACCAACACAGACAGTAAAAGCAGGGTCGCCCGCATCGGGCTGCGCTGACGCAGTAACTGTTCGCAAAACAAACGTTATTTTCGCTTTTTACCTTTTTTGGTAAAAGTAAAAGTTGGCGGATTTCTTTCATCAGCAAAAGCAGGTATTCATGCAGGTCTCTTGTAAAAGCAAAAAACGTGGTGTAACACGGACTTCTGGAAAGCTGGCCGTGGTGCAGCCCTCCCCCGACCCACCAGCTTCGCTGCGGCACCGAGAGGGTCCAGTGACCAGCAGAGGTGTAAGCGAGGACACGCGCGGACTGCGATGCCACCACGTTCCCCGTCCCCACAGGACAGAGGACGCCGACACGGGCCACCAACGCCCTAACCCCCAGCCGCCTGCAGTGACACCGGGCCTGTCACACCTCCCGCTCCGCCATCTCCCAGGAACTTCTCCGAACATCAGCACCCACCGGCACCGAGAGGGGTCACCCGAGGGCTGCTCACTCACCCAGACACTTAAGGCACATTCCAGGGCTGTGCCCCACACGCAGGCCCCTCACTCAGACCCGGGCGCCCCCATAAACCCGGGACGTTAGAGTGGAGCGGGGCCCAGGCCCGCGTTCAGACGCGGCCCTCTAGCCGCCTGGTGACGCGCGGTAACAGCCTCCCGCTCCTGTTCTGAGAAGTGGTCCTTGAACTGCAGCGATTACCCGGCGCTCTCCACGTCCCACGTCGGAGGGAAGAGGAGCAGGTACCACGAAGGGCCGTCTGCTCCGTTTCAGAGCATCGAGCAGCCCTTCCCGCGGTGAGAGCTGACAGATGGCCCGGAGATGCCGGGACCCCAGGGCAGAGGGGCCTGGAGTGTAGCGGTGGGCAGTGCACACAAAACCGCACATGTGTGCGCACAGATGCACACACGCTTTTGTGGCCCTGGACGGCTTCTTGGAATCATGGCATTTCTGGAACATTCTGAGACGTGAGAAATTAACAAATCCAAACTGCTGCCCGCACTACTGATAACCTGAGACTCAACAACTCCAGGTCACTTCTGGCCCATGTTTCCGCTCATCCCCATGGACCCCCCGTCACCCTCTAGGGCCCCCGTCACCCCTAGGACCCTCACATCATCCCCTAGGGCCCCCGTCACCCCTAGGACCCTCACATCATCCCCTAGGGCCTTCACATCATCGCCTAAGGCCCCGGTCACCCCTAGGGCCCCCCATCACCCCCTAGGGCCCCCGTCACCCTGAAGGACCCCCATCACCCCCTAGGGCCCCCGTCACCCCCTAGGACCCTCACATCATCCCCTAAGGCCCCCGTCACCCCTAGGGCCCCCGTCACCCCTAGGACCCTCACATCATCCCCTAAGGCCCCCGTCACCCCTAGGGCCCCCGTCACCCCTAGGACCCTCACATCATCCCCTAAGGCCCCCGTCACCCCTAGGGCCCCCGTCACCCCTAGGACCCTCACATCATCCCCTAAGGCCCCCGTCACCCCTAGGACCCTCACATCATCCCCTAGGGCCCCCGTCATCCCCTAGGGCCCCCGTCACCCCTAGGACCCTCACATCATCCCCTAGGGCCCCCGTCATCCCCTAGGGCCCCCGTCACCCCTAGGACCCTCACATCATCCCCTAGGGCCCCCGTCACCCCTAGGGCCCCCGTCACCCCTAGGACCCTCACATCACCCCCTAGGGCCCCCGTCATGCCCAGGACCCCATGTCATGCCCAGCAGTGCCGCCAGCTGTTGCTGATCCAGAAATCTGAAAGCCCAGAGCCAGCTTCAGCCATGCCATTCAGGTTGAAAACGTGCAGTTCCATCTCATTGAGCCCCACCCACGGCCCCTGAACCCCAACTAACACCCCCACAGGTGGAGCTCGTCAGACCTGAGGGGGCACCCCTTCACACAGCCAGTTCTCACCCACGCGCACCCCTTCACACAGCCAGCGCGCTGTGGGGCGCTGTGCCTTTGGGCGCTAACTCACCAGCGCAGGTGCAGGCGGCCCCCACTTCCGCACCGAATCCACAGCAAGGCGCCCCACCTCAGGGAGCACCCGCACACTCGCCCATCTCGGGCCTCAACCTGTTCCGGGTGAGGCTGCAGGGGAGCTGCTCCCAGCCTTCCAGGGGCCCCTAGGGCAGAGCGCAGCCAACCCCCCCATTTTCAGAAGGGGGAGCCCAGAGGAAGTCCCCCTCCTCTGACAACACCCCAGCCCAGAGCTCCAGGGCCAGGGCCAGCGTGCATGCCCTCGCGGCACTGCTGTGCTCTGGGTGAGCTTCGAGGGAGGCTGGAGCACGGCCTCTACCCTTCCGCCTCCGCCACGCACAGCGCCCGGCCGGATGGGGCCTGTACTCAGACGAGGGGAGTCGGCTCCAGAAACTTCCACAGGCCTAGGACCTCCCATGCCATCACTCCCAGCCCATCTCGGGCAATGGCAGTCCAGGTCGCACGGGTGCCCTGAGGTACGCCCACTGGGGACCACCTCCCAGTCACCCCCGGGACCCCCATCGCTTGGTGAGTAGCGGTCCTCTCACAGGAGGTGCTGGGAACGGCCCTGCATCCATGTCTGTGAGCCTGTTCCCGGGGCACAGGGCAGCTTCCAGCTGTGGGTTCACCCAGCTCTGTGGAGACCGGACCCGGTGGGCTCAGTCCGCCCGCCACCAGGTCCAGGGGCCAAAAGAAAACTGGGCAGCAGCAGGAAGCAGGGTGACCTTATTCTCAGAGGGGAGCTCGGGAAGGGTTAAATGGATTTTTAGAAACAAAAGTTATGAAATGGCCCCAATACAATCTGATGAGGTCAGCGTGAACAGAGGCCTAATGACACCACTAAGAAAAACCATCTGTCGGTGTCGAGAGGTCGGCAGGAAGTGGGTGGGACTCACGCCGCTCTGACTGGCCGGACCAGCGCTCCTAGAAAGAGAGCACATGGCTCAACTTAGAGCAGCAACCCCCCTCGATTGTCCCCGAGCAGCCCCGCCCCGCACAAGCCAGGCCCCGAGCTACGGGGCGTCTAGGACCCCGACTGGCAGCCAGCTCTTTGTTCATTCACCGGGTGGAGCGGCCAGGCCGGGGCCGCCGGGAACATACTCTCGCTGCGTGTGCACACGTGTTGCCTCTGCGGGTCACAAAATCTCCAGTTTTACTATTTGGTTGGAAAACTACTTGGTTCACTTGAACAGCAAATGTTTCAATAAATCCATCATCACAAAACCCAGAAGACGTGGTTTCTTTGGAAAAACAGGAAGTCCTGGTACATAACATGCGCGGCTTAAAATAGGGCCAAGTTCGTTTGTTGACAAAAGCCCGGCTTTTGGACCTGATTTGTCCCAGATCCAACTTACCTTTTAATCCTCCTTCCAAAGCGCATCCTGTTCCCGCAGCAACAGGCCGGCCTGGTCTTTGTTACGGCTCTGACAGGTCACAGCGCTGGGCCTGGGGGGCGGGCTGGCCCGTCTCCTGTCCACAACCCCCGGCCCCCACCACGGGGCGCAGGAACCACACACTGGGGGCCGCTCCAGGCTTCTCGTTGGAGCCCCAGAAAACTCGGAGGCCTTCTGGAAACTGTTGTTCGTTCTTCACGGACAGCCACAGAGCTTTACAGAAGCCCCGGCTGCAACTCCGAGCTGTCCCCAAACTTAACCCCACGCAGCAGGCAAAGCAGGGCGCCGGCTGCACCCACGCCTGGAAGAATGAGCCCCTTTCTTTGTCAAGACCAGGTGGGAATGCAGACAGGAATGGTTTCCATTCTTCCCAAAGGTGGGCACTTTAAAGAGCTTGGGTACGAGCAACCCCCCAGGAACGTCACAGACAGGTCTCCGACGGATGCGGTGAGCGCCGTCCACTCAGCGCTGGTCTAGGGCTCCTCTGGGTGCCGCCCGTGTGCTAACGCCACTCCCCTCCCACCACCCTGCTCTCCTCACTGACCAGCGGCAGCAGGAGGGCGGCGTGAACACCGCGCAGCGCCTACAGAAGATCAGAGGTTCGAGCCAGCCAAGTTCTGGGAGACGTCACCCCCAACGCCCACGTCCCGGGCCCGGGGTCTTGTAGGGCCCGCAGAACGCTCTTCTGCCGCCGGTCCTCAACTGTCCGGGCAGCTGCTGACCCAAAGGGGCATTGCGAAGAGAAGTCCGGCTGGAGCAGAGAGCGCTGCCGCCTCAGGTTTGGTGAGCTGTCGGCCGCAGAGGAGTCAGCGGCTGCCCGTGTAGGAGGCATCGCTTTCATTTAAAAAGTAAAATTGTGGACAACCGTAGTGAGAAATGGAGGAAACACAGAATGTGTGATTTCAAAAAATACGATGATTTAGATGCGATTTAGCTTGACTCCAAGACCTGCCTTCAGGGACCCGCCCTGGCTCCCAGCTGTCCCGGAAGAGGCCGCGGCCTGCAGCCAGCACCCGGCCCCAGCTGGCCGCCCGCACCGGGCCCTGCGTCAGCCTCAGAGCATCCAGCGCGGGCAGCGGTGCTGCAGCACCCGGGGTGGCTGGAAGAGCCCGCGAGCCAGGAGAAGGGTGTGCCGGGGAGTCTGTATGCGGCCTGGCTTTGCTGCTCTTCTGGGGAGACACTTAGGGTGAGGTGGGGTTCAGGATTGACCAGGAGGCCATCGCCCCTGTGAACCGCTCCACAGCCCCACCCAGGACCTGCAAAGCACTTGGCTGCCGAGGATCTCGAGACCATCACTTTTTTGAAGGCGGAGGACAGAGAGTTGGGGCATATGGGACGGCCTGCAGCCAGGCGCACACGCACACACACTCCACACGGCCGTTTATTCAGGCTCCGCGTGCTATTTTCACCCTCCACCAACCCTCCCAGGGAATCCACGGCAGAAGACAAGCGGCTGCCGCTGCTCGGGCTCCCGGCTCCCGCCTCCCCTCAGACCGTCGCACCGACTACCTGTACCCCGCCTCAGGGAGGCGCCATAAATAAGTCATTTGAAACTGTTTGAGTTCAACACTTTTTTTTTGCCTGGCCGGTGGTCAGTTCGATTCCCAGTCAGGGCACATGCCGGGTTGTGGGCACAATCCCCAGTGGGTGGTCTACAGGAGGCAGCTGATCAGTGATTCTCTCTCATCATTGATGTTTCTCTCTCTCTCTCTCTCTCCCTCTTGCTCTGAAATAAAAAATAATTTTATTTTTTTTTAAATAAAGAAAGGTTTCAAGTAGCTTTTAAATGGAAATGCAGTTTTTGTGACTCACCAGGCCTGGCTGAGATCCCACGCCCTCTCCCGTGCCTGCCTGCCTGCCTGCCTCACAGCTCCCCGGCAGCGGCCAGCCTGCAGCTGCTGCGGAGCCCGGCCCGTGGCTGTCACCAGGTGCCGGGCAGGGCTGAGTGCCCTCTGGGAGGACAGACCAAGGAGGGCCAGGGAGTCAGAGATTTCAGACCGATAACGCAGCCTCACATCTGTAAATGTTTCCCTGGTTCTAGACCCTTCCAGCCTGACCCCGGTGTGCCCAAGGGCACGCGCAGCCCCTCTCAGCTCCAGCTCCCTGTGGCCCTTTCGATGCCAGGCTCCCACGGGCCCTGCAGAGGCAAACCGCCCTGGTACGTACATTGTTTCACTCAGAACACCCGTCCGGGGTGTCCCAGGAAGCTGCGCACGCTGCTCCCCGCTGCGGCCTTGGCACTGACCAGGGATGTTCCCCGGGCGAAGCGAACTGCTAGAGCAAACATGGCATTTCCGTCCGCTGGGCCAGCCAAGCTCTAAAACACTTCCTGGTAGGAACTGCCCCCTGGTGGAGGGGCTGGCACCCACACATTCCTTGGGTGGTTTCTCCTGGAGCAGCAGCCTGGGGAAGGAACAGGGGCTCCCGCTCCTCCTTGCCCCCAGCTCCAAAACAAACACCATCTCTCTCCCGCTCAGCTAGAGGACCCCCATCCTGGTTAGGGTGGCCTGGGACCAGCCACCAGACAGGGTCTCTAAAAGCACGGCCGGGGCAATGGCAAGGCCGGCTCACCTGGGCCTGTGCCCCCTGGGGAGTCCCCTCCCGGCCACCACACCCTCAGAAGCACCGCGGGGAGCGGCGCGGTCGCAGGCACAACTCCCGAGTCGAGAGTCCTGGGCGCCGTGCGGAGGCTGCTGCATGGACACACCCACCTTCCCAACGGCCTTCGGAACCAGGGACGGTGTCGGCATCATTTACAACGACAAGGCGGAGCCCAGAGCAGACAGGACGTGGGGGAGGGAGGTGCAGGGTGGCAGAGCCGGACCAGGCGGTGCCTCCGCTCCCGTCTGTCACCCGCTGGCCCCTGGAGGCCCGAAGCTCAGGCCTCAGCATTCAGGGAGACGCTCCAAAGGCTGGGCCAGCGGGGCAGAACCGAGTGGCCGTGCAGGGAAATGGGTGGCCAGGGGCGGCTGGGGCCCGGAGTCTGCACCCCTCTCACAAAGAGACCTGGGAAGCTAATCACGTGCTCTTACCATCACTCCACCTGTCAGCCACGTGCATGCATGTCACACATATGTCCTAGGGTCCACCATGCCCCGAGGCACAACTGCTTGCTCACAGCCTGGCGTGGGCCACGTGAGGAGCCGCTCCTCTCACACACACGGGACCGGGGCGCCGCTCCAGGCCCGGCTCCCCGCCACAGGAAGATCCACTGCCACGCAGATGCCGATTCTCACCAAATCCATCTCCACGGCCTATCGACTCCCGGACGGCGCCGCGCCCACAGTGGCTGGACGACAGCCCTCCTCGCTGCTGCCTTCTGCACCAGGGACGGCTGTGCCCCAATTCACGCACGGACCACCCCCAGAGTGAACGAAGGCGCGAGGCGGAAAGCGCCCGCAGCCAGCGGGGTCTCGGCTCCGAAGCCGGAGGTGTCGGCGAGGACAGGCGTGCGGAGGGGCTGGGTGGTCTCTGCACCAGCGTGACACCTCGCACCCAAGCTCGAGCCCACTGCGATTTAACTACCCGGCGCCACCTTCCTGTAGGAACGGTGATTTAAAATGCACCAAAAGGTAAGTCGCTGCCGCTTGTTGTAGTTCACCCAGGGCCGTGGTCGGCAAACTGCGGCTCTCGAGCCACATGCGGCTCTTTGGCCCCTTGAGTGTGGCTCTTCCACAAAATACCACGGCCTGGGCGAGTCTATTTTGAAGAAGTGGTGTTAGAAGAAGTTTAAGTTTAAAAAATGTGGCTCTCAAAAGACATTTCAATCGTTGTGCTGTTGATGTTTGGCTCTGTTGGCTGATGCGTTTGCCCACCACCGACCCAGGGCCATGAACTTATAAACAGTGTATATGGTGCAGCGGACACGGGAGGGAGGGCAACTGAGGCCACACGACGACAGGAAGGCAGCGTCGTGCTCTCAGGGCGGAAGACACCTCGGTCCTCGCTGGAGGTGCTGGCCTGGGATCCGGGGACCCGCTGCTCCCTGGCTGCTCCTACTCCTCACCCTGATCCCACGCCTGGGGGGACTTCCCTCGACAGAACTGGGCCGGGCACGAACAGGTCAGCGCGCTGAAAAAGCCACTTCGGGGTCACGCGTGGGGGGCGGGCGTCTTGGGCAGAACATGGCAAAGGCCACAGTCAGGCTGGTTTCCAACACTCGGAGCAGCTGGTACCAGCCTGCCTCTGCCCACTCCGGCCCCTCCCAGCCCAGGGAGTGAGGAAGTGGGGACACGGCCCGAGGTTTGTGGTCAAGGTCACAGGAAGGCAGAGAAGAATGAAACCTTTCTGGTTTGGTTACTTAGCTCAAAGCTGGTTTTGTTCCCTTCTTCCGTCTCGGCCGAGTTTTGCATATTTAGGGTTTTAGTTTCACAAGAATATTCTTTAATGGTTATCTTAAATGCCCCCCAGGGACCACGCTGTCGCTGAGAACGTGAAATGCGCCGGACACGTAAGGCAGCTCTGCGTTGGGGAAAAAGGTCCGCACGGGAAATACACAGAACTGCCCCCGGCCCGGCCCGGCCCCCCCCCCCGTCTCTACAGGAACTGCGGCTACACCGGGGACCACTTCAGAGAACACCCAGAGATCTCACCAACGCACCTGCTGGGAGGAACGCACGTCTCGTGGCAACACAAACAATTCACGCGGAGAGCCGCTCTCCCTGCCAAGGGCTCTGACCCGAAATGTCCCGTGGCTCCGGGATGCGGTCCTTCCAGCCAGGCCCAGCCACCATCAGAACCGGGTGGAGGTCCTGCTCGCGCCCCAAACCCAGCAACACTGGGGACGTGCTGACCAGTTAGGGTCCAGCCGGACCCTCCGCATCCACGGGCTCCACCAACAGCGGATCAAAAATAAAACTTTTTAAAAAATGCTGCACTGTTGCTGGTGTACACTATGCAGTTACATCTGTATAGTATTTTAGTGAACGTGTACAGACTTTTCGGGTCATTATTCCTAAGCAATATAGTGTAACTATTTATATAATACTTACATTGTCATAAGTAACCTAAAGATGATTTACAGTGTGTGTGTTGGGGTGGTGGTGGGTGTGTGAGAGAGCGGGTTCTACTAAACATCGCCCCATTTCACACAGGGGATTCTGGTGTTTGTGGGGGTCCTGGAACCAATACACAGCAAGAAGCGAGCGCTAGAAGGTCAGGTCCCCCCACCCCCCCAGAAGGTGCTGCAAAAGCCCAGGTCCTGGGCCGAGAAGGGCAGCTCCGAGGGTGTCCGTGCCCTCAGATGGGGGGCTCGTGGGAAGGGGCCGTGCTGGTTTCCCATCAGCCCCCACACAGAGGGCTCTGGGAGCCACTGCTCTGGGGCCCGCGGGCCAGGCCTGGAGAGGATGTTGGGGCCACCAGCTTTGGGAGGTGACCCCTCATCGCCAACTCCTCTGGGACTCGGAGCCCAGCCAGGGAGGACCAGGCCCTGTGTATCTGCCGTCCCGGTCACCCCGTTTCCTGCCGGCAAATAGCAGGCCCGCCCCCTCTGCACAAGGCCTGGGTCCTCTGCACACACTGCTGGCCCTCGGACCCAGGTCATCTCTGATGCGCCAGCTCCTGATCCGGAAGAGAAGCCGCAGAATGAACCAGTGCCGCCAGGAAGGCCTGGGCACAGCAGGTGCCGCCGCCTCCCCGCCGACAGCCTCAGGGCTGGTCCTTTCCTGCCGGATGCCCGTGACCAAGGCTCCCCGGGCCCGCTTTGTCCCCAGTGATGCCTCCAGCCCCCGCCACGACCCTCCACCAGCCCCCGACCCCCAGGGCTCCTCTGCGGACCCTCCCTCCCCAGCACCGCAGAGCAGCCACACCCAGCCTTGCAGGGTTTTCAACTCCCAAACCAGAATCGGGTGAGTCCCATCTAGGAAACGCCCACAACAACGAGCTTCGAGCAGCACGGGCTTGCTCCAAGTTTCCATCCGCACAATTCTGGTTTCCAGAGTTAGTTCCGCCTAGGACACGCCACCTCTGCTCAGCTGTGGAATCAGGAAGAGACGTCTGCTGACGGAAGGGTCTCCCTTTCAGCGGAGGTTCCGAGAGAATTTCGCTGTTTACAAAATTGCTGCCCTGACACCCCCTCCCCGAAAGCTGAACAGAAACCAACGATGTGGAACTATTTCCTTTACTGCCTCGCATATGCACAGAAACAACCCTTAAGAAATTAAATGATAAAGAAGGTTCAAGTTACCTCTCTAAATCAGCTACGGACTTCAGTTATGGCAAATGCCTCAGACCCATCAAAGGGAAAATGGGCACATGGGAATCTTTGTATTCCCTTCTCACTTGTTCTAGGAATCTAAAATCCTACATAATAAAAGGCTAATATGCAAATTGTCCCCTCGGGGGACAATGCTCACTATGAGGTGTGCTGACCACCAGGGGGTGGTGTGGAACATGGCGGGTGACCAGCGGGCAGTGGGGCGCTGAGGGAGCGAGGGAAGGAGGAGGCGGGGAACCTGATCGGCCCTGATCGCAGGCCAGGCCTAGGGTCCCTACCCATGCATGAATTTCGTGCACCGGGCCTCTAGTATACTATAAATGTTAAACACAGAGAAAAAGTTACCACCCCCCCAACACTGCATTCCTGTAAATAAGCCCCGTGCCAGCCCTTCTGAGCAGCCCGGTCTGTGTGTAAAGCAGGGCCCCTTTGGCATCCAGGTGCCTCAGTGGGCTGTGCTGGGACGGGGGCAGCCATGTTGGTAGAGCCCAGGTGACGGGGGCTCCATAAACCGGAGAGCTTGCTGAAGGCTGGCAGTCCTTGGCACTGGATGAGGGACCAACCAGGACTCAGGGAATGAACGGAAAAACCGGGACATCCACGCAGAGCCCCACGGCTGGAGGAAGTGGTAAAGCTCGCTAACAAGTCAGTCATTTGTGCAGGAAGCTCGAGTCAATGTGGAACAGGAAATTAATCCAACATGCCGAAGACTGCATTATTGGAACGAGGCGGGGGGAGCCTGCCCCCCAAGTGAAGTAAGACCAGAAAGATGGCAGTAAAACCTTGCAAGATTCAAATTAAATGAAACAAGGCCGATGGGGATGGCACGGGCCAGGGAGCAGAGAGCGGGCCAGTGGGCTAGGTTCTGAGGGGCCCCTCCACAAGGCTCGGAGGGAACCTGCAGGGAAACGGGCACCTGTGAGTGCCACGGGCACACGTGGCCAAGGGCACGCTCCCGGGCCTGTGTTCTCAGAGTAACGGGACAGAGTGGAGACAGGAAGGAAAGAACCACCCTGCCCTGGGCTCCAAGCTCCCTGCCAGGCCTGGTGCCGACGCTGAC
Source organism: Eptesicus fuscus (assembly GCF_027574615.1). Classification (NCBI taxonomy): domain Eukaryota; kingdom Metazoa; phylum Chordata; class Mammalia; order Chiroptera; family Vespertilionidae; genus Eptesicus; species Eptesicus fuscus. Next base: position 59,822,877 of record NC_072489.1, on the reverse strand, counting down.
AGGGACCCAAGCATGCGGCTGCCCCGTGGCACACTGCACCACGCTGCGCAGTGGGATTTCCCACAAAGGAGCTCTTCGGGACAAATGGAGCCTCCCCAGAACGGTGAGCACCCCGGCGAGTGGCAGAGATCACCCAGGAGGAGCCATGGGGGCGTGGCCAGTGCCCAACCCCACCGTCTGCCAGTCTTCCCATCGCTGAGCCCCGAGTCCGCTCTGGTCGCCTCGACAGCCTTCAGTGCACACGGGCCACCGCTGGAGTCTCCTCTGTCATTCCCACACTCGGTAAACAGGAGCTTGGGTTTCGGCCTAAAGAAAGGGGTCTGAATCCAGACACACGGGGATCCCTCTGACGGCATCATCAGGGTCCCCCAAGAACGAAGCAGAGCCTTTCGGGCGGGACGCCCCGGCTGGTGCTGGATCAGCCCAGGGAGACAGAGGACCCATTTCCTATGCACGGCCAGGCCAGAGAAGATCATTTCTGCCTGAGCCTGTCAGAAGCAGGTTCTTACTACCAGTTATTACACACGTTACGTGTGCAGCTGAACATGTGTGCACAGACTCCCCCACCCAGAGATGTTCTGTATCGGGGCGTTCTACAGCCGCCCTGAGAATCTTCTATTTCCACGGCTGCTTTAACCCCAACCACCCCGGCCAGGTCCCGACAGGTCAACCAGGGTGGATTCTAAGTATCCGGGGAGGGTGCCGAGGGGACTCGAAGACCCGGCAGGCCCGGCGGGCCGCACAGTCGGTCACATGGACGCCATACCTTCGGGTCCTCCTCCCTCAGACTGAGACGAACCAACAGTGGCTGGTTTCAATAAGAAAGAAAAAGCAATGACGGAAGATCGTTTTCCAACAGCCCACGAAACACAGGAAGCTACATCGCGCTCTGGCTCCGACAGCGGGCGGGCCGCGCTGCCCTGCGATGTCACTGATTCTCCCGGAGAGCCAACGCCACTCACTCCCCGGGACACTTCCTCTCAGTGACGAAAGACGACCAAAATACCCATAATGGCTGCTAATTTGAATGGAATCGGTTCCACAATTAGGACTGTGTCAATGGTGAGTTTATTTCCAGGGCACTTTCTCAGGTGAGACTGGGAGCCGGGCCCAGGAACCAACGAACCGACCGCGGGCCTCGCCCCAGGATAAAGACCAGGCAGCCGAGGTGCTCGCAGGGAAGTGCGGCTTCTTCCCGGGGTGCTGGGCGTGGGGGGCAGGACTGAAACCCCGGGAACCGCTCACTGGTCCCGGGGCCGCGCCTGCACGTCTGACCGCTCTTGTCAAGTAGGACGCTCCCGAGTCAGTTCTGCCGTCCATGCACGCACTCACCGCCCGGCTCGCTGCGGGTGCACAGACCACCGTAGAGAGCATCAGCCTGACAGCCACGAGGCGCTTTATGCTCTGCTAACCTTCTCGAAGGGCCCGTACTTTGTGCAGCAGATAAACCTAGCGTCTGTGTACCTTTACTTAAGGGAACAGCAGTCCAACTTCCAAAGAGAGTTACACCCGCCCCGGCTCCCGGGCTTAGGGGGTCTTACCATCAGCCGTCAGCAGAAGTGCCCGTCACCAGCCCTGCTCCTGGCCGAGGAGGGAGAAGCCAGCAGCGCACCGGGGCCAGGGCAGGCGACGGTCCGTCAGTGGCGCTGGATTCTCGGTGCGCGCCCTTCCCCCTGCCTCTGGCCACTGCTCCCTGACCACCCCGAGGAGAGGACCGCTGGGGACTGAGGCCACCCCCAAGCCACCCCGGCACCAGGGCTGTCATCTGCCGTCCTGATCGGCATCACTGGAAACACGATCTCCGATGGATCTTTTCTAAAATGGACTCCGGGCTCCAGTGCCAGAGGTCTCCAAACACACCACAAAAAAGTGGGGACAGGAGGAACCCACGTCCCCAGCAGCTGAAGCCATAAATTATTTATGGAACTGAGGGAACTTTAGCCGCGGGCCATATGGAAGGGCCAGACCTGGGCCTCCAGCTGCCCCGAAGGTCAACACTGGGGAGGCGCTGCTGCCCGAGATGCCTGAGGCCCGGCCCGGAGTCCGGGGCCCAGGGCGGCCATCGGTGCATCCCACCCAAACTAGAAACGGCCACCACTCCCTCCCCCCCCTTCCTGACACAGGGCCCATCAGAAAGCACGCGCAGTCGTGGACAGGAGGGTGACTTGGGGGGATGGAGGGTGGGAGGGGGATTAAACCAGAAAGTAAAGAAATGCTCAACACAAGATGGGAGACTGGATAAAGAGACGAGGTTGAGTAGCCAGCCTGAAGAGGCGCCGCTGGCCCAACGGAACCAACGCGCCACCAAAATGAGCAATGACAGTAACAGGACGTAAGCCGTGACATGAAGTAAGAGCCCCGGGTTCTCACACACCAGTGATGGCGAACCTATGACACATGTGTCAGCACTGACACGCGTAGCCATTTCTGATGACACGCGGCCGCATGCCGAGGATGAAACATTTGCGACTAGAGTCTTGGAGTTAGTTTTTTCCTCAAAGGGACACACTGCCCGAGTTATGCTCAGTTTTTTGGCGAAGTTTGACACACCAAGCTCCAAAGGTTGCCCATCACTGTCACACATCACTGACTCTCCTGGGTCCTCACTGGATGCTAGAGAAACAGGGGCGCTTCCGGTGAACAGTGGGGAGCAGATGGACAACAGAACGCACACAGGTGACGGGCGGGAAGGCTCTCACTCGGCTGCCCTCAGTGAGGACGCGGGGAAGGGCCCGCGGGCCGAGAGCAGGGAGGAGCCCGAAGCCCCAGCTCCTTCACGTGGTCTGACTCCGCCTCGCCTCGCTCAGGAGCCGCCGTGGGGAAGGGAACAGCTTCCGGCCGAGGAGGCAGACTCTGTGACCCCGTGGCTCAGGGGAGCCTCCCGTACGGAGATAAACTGCCGTCACGTGACCTCCGACAGGCCTGCCAAATACTCCGCCCGAAGCTTTCAACAGGCTCAACAGAACACCCGCGACAGGCCCACTCGGAGGGACAGTCTGCCGCGTGCCCGTCTGTTCTCAGAACACGTCACCGTCGGGGACACAGGGGCAACGAGGCTCCCTGTGCGCAGGGAGATGCCATGGGGCCCGCAACCCCTCCCGCCGGGCCGAGGACTCCAGTGTTAGCATCGGGGCCAACCCTCATGTTGAACTTGGCTGTCAGAGATGTGCCGACATCGAGGAAAACTAAATCCTCTACCTGTAAGTACTTCTGTTACAGATTTAAAGCAATTCTCAGGGGGTTCAGGAAAAATACAGCGCTCTGCTTGTGTGCGAAGAGCAAAGCTAATGCGGTAAATGGCCGTTTGGGGGCGACCCGGTGAAGGTAACCAGAACCCCGTCCCATCCCAGTTCAATCTCAACTCTTCGGTGAGCCTGAAACCCCCGCACAGAGAAGGGAGGAGGGTGGGAGGGTCTTTCTGCCGGAGGACCTACATCGTGGTGTGTCAGAGGTTTGGGTGGGAAGACAGGTGGGGTCAGAGGGAACAGAGCTCCTCCCACCCCCTGCGGTGCACCTCAGCTTGGGCTCAGTGGCCTCGAAGGGAAGGCAGGGCTCTGACATCTCCCTGGTTGCCTTCTGCCTGAGCTGGGGCTGCTTCGAGGAACTGGCTCCCAAGTGCCCATCCTCGACCCACACTGCGAAATACCTGAACCCCAGTCCAGCACGCCCCCCAGGGGGTCCCTGGACCAGCCACCATTTGGCCCCATCTCTGATGTCTGCTGGAGGTGGTGTGAGGCTGAGGGACCTGAGTCCACTGACGCTCTGCTCAGCCTCCGCTCTGCACGGCCGATTCCACAGGCCACAGCGAAAGCAAGACCCGTCCCAACAGCACGTCTGAGGCCCAAAGTCCGCCCTGGTGGCCCAGGACAAGGCCTGGACAGGCTCGGAGCGACAGCGGGGTGGGCTGGCCACCACCCCGCGCTCCTGGGAGCACGCCCCGCCTCCCCCACCCTCCTTCCCAGGCCATCACCTGTGCCTTTCTCTCTCCTGAGCTCCAAGGCCCTTCTTCTGCAGCTGTGACTGTGCCCTGAGCCCACGCAGCCCGGCTGGCTCACTTCGCCCTTTCTAAACTTTCTCTTACAATTTGAACCCCGCCCCCAATTCCTTACAGCCAACTGACACCCCCCGCCCCCATTTAAATGCAGCCCAACTGGCCACCCTCTGGAGACGACAGCAGCTTCACAAAATCTTTGTAACTAACCTCAACGTTCCATTATTCGATGGGTCCTATAAAAATTTAATATACCTCTTGCCTCAGGTAGCATTTGCAGCTAATTTTGTCTCCCTCTCTCCTGTGACCAAACGGAGGTGACTGGGCAAGGCATGCTGGCACCCTGTACAGTAGCCCCGCGCCCGGCCCCCCAATCGGAGGTCAGAGGGAACATGGTCAACGGCAGCCTGACAATATTAACACGGACATGCGCCAGCGTCCCGGTCTTGACCATGACACCAAGACCAGGGCAGAAAACGCACCTCAACCCCGAGCTTCCCCACCCACCGCCCGAGCTTCCCCCCGCTGGGCCGTGGGGGAGGGGGGGGGGGACGGGCAGCCTGCAAACAGCTGCCGAGTCCAGGCGCTGGTTTAGTGGCGAAGGTGGACGGGAGCAGGGCAC